>NC_053160.1:175876840-176024340 GCF_016835505.1 Polypterus senegalus | reverse complement strand
GGGCTTTGCCTTTTATTAGTATAGATAACAAAATTGGTGAAATTATGTCGGCACGTGAAGTAACATTGTAATATAGGTTCGGCATGACACCGATGAAAGATTGCCAACCCGACTTAGGGAAATAAAGCTGAATGTATAATGTAAAGGGGAGTAGCACTGAGCATCCACCTTTTCTACATTGACATTAACAGGACATAATGGATGTCCATCTATCCATCTATCCATCTATCCATCCATCCATCCATCCATCCAATTTCTACCATTTTTCCAGGTCTGGGTCACAGAGGTAGCAGTCTTACCAAAGATGCCCAGATATTCTTTTTTCCTACAACCTCCTCCTATTCTTCCGGGTGGATACAGAGGTGTTCCTAAGCCATATATAACCTCTCCAGCAATTTCTTTGTCAGCCTCAAGGTCTGATGGACATGCCCAAGGCACCTCCCTTGTGAGGAATGCAGGATGCATCCTAATTAGATGCCCCAACCACCTCAACTGGCTCAGTCTGATGCGGAGGACCAGCAGCTCTACTTGGAGCTCCTCCTGAATGTTTGCGCTCCTCACCCTGTCTCTAAGGCCGAGCCCAGAGACCCTCTCAATGAAGCTCATTTCCGCTGCTGGTATCCACAATGTAGTTTTTTCAGTCACTGCCTAAAGCTCTTGACTATAGACGAGGGCAAGAATAAAGAACGATCGGTAAGCCGTGAGATCTAGGCTCAGCCCACTCCTCATCGCGACTGACTGGTACAACACTTGCATAATTGCTGACAGTACCTAGATCCACTTGTACCTTCTCTGCTCGATCATTAACAAGACTCTAAGATACTAAAACCTCTCCATCTGAGGTAGCACCTCCTCCCCAACCTGCATTTCACCCATTTTTGGACAAATGGTAAACTTTTGAAGATGACCTGTGAAGATGCATCAAGAATTTTAATGTCTGACTATAGGTCCAAGGTTCTGACTATAACAGACTGTTGCAGGCAGTAATTGAGATGGACATATCTTGACATGGACACCTCTAGCTCCGGAGACCAAGTATCCTCAAGCTCTTCATGCATCATTAAAAGGCACAAAGCTTAAAGCAAATCACATTTTAACATGCAGACAAACCTTGTCATTTTTGTACAGTAAATGAAATCCCTGTATGCTTCTCTAGAGAGACTTTTAAAGAAAGAACAACCGAAAGCCATGAGGTCGAAGGAATTGCGTGAAGCACTTGGAGACAGGACTGTGTCAAGGCACAGAGTCAGGCTAAATCTTGCATATCTGTGTCACAATAAGCAGCATTCTGCTAGTGTCTGTGAAATTATTTTAGATGAAATGAATAAAGAAGAATGAGAGCAGTCAATCAAGCTGAAGTTCATATGGCACCTTTCATTTGTTTTTTATCATTTTACCTGGCATTTTGTAGAACATGATGATACAATATTTCATTACATTTTAACAGTAGAGACAATGCACTCTTTCAAAAAGGTGAGGACCTCAGAATGGGTGACTAATGACTCATGGCTCAAAAAAACTAGACTGTAAATACCGGTAGAATGCAACTGAGAAAAGGCCAAGAGCTGCTGGAGCATGAAAAAGAGGACGTGAAGCCTTCACCTAATTTTACCAGGTGCATTCAGCCATTTATTTTTTACATTCCAAAGGGAAAACTAAAAGCAATGCAAAGCAATGCCACATAGCAATTTGCAGTTATTGGTTTATTGGAGGTAATAATCTAATAATGTATTCACATTAATCACATTCAATTGCAACTTTGAGGTGTTAAATAAATCTAAGAGTATGCATATGTATTTTTTCTTTCTCTTTTATATCTTTTGAATATGCCTTGCAGTTACCCGGGTTCGCTTCCTCCTGCGTGGAGTTTGCATGTTCTCCCCGTGTCTGCGTGGGTTTCCTCCCACAGTCCAAAGACATGCAGGTTAGGTGGATTGGTGATTCTAAATTGTCCCTAGTGTGTGCTTGGTGTGTGGGTGTTTGCAGGTGTGTGCGTGTATGTGATAGATAGATAGATAGATAGATAGATAGATAGATAGATAGATAGATAGATAGATATGAAAGGCACTATATAAGTAAGATAGATAGATAGATAGATAGATAGATAGATAGATAGATAGATATGAAAGGCACTATATAATAGATAGATAGATAGATAGATAGATAGATAGATAGATAGATAGATAGATAGATAGATAGATAGATAGATATGAGAGTTTGCATGTTCTCCCTGTGTCTGCGTAGGTTTCCTCCTTGTGCTCCGGTTTCCTCCCACAGTCCAAAGACATGCAGGTTAGGTGGATTGGCGATTCTAAATTGTCCCTAGTGTGTGCTTGGTGTGTGAGTGTGTGTGTATGTCCTGTGGTGGGTTGGCGCCCTGCCCGGGATTGGTTCCTGCCTTGCACCCTGTGTTGGCTGGGATTGGCTCCAGCAGACTCCCGTGACCCTGTATTTGGATTCAGCGGGTTGGAAAATGGATGGATGGATGGAATTGCAACTTTGAGGTGTTAAATAAATCTAAGAGTATGCATATGTATTTTTTCTTTCTCTTTTATATCTTTTGAATATGCCTCGCAGTTAGGAGACTTCCTCCTGCGTGGAGTTTGCATGTTCTCCCCGTGTCTGCGTGGGTTTCCTCCGGGTTCTCCGGTTTCCTCCACAGTCCAAAGACATGCAGGTTCGGTGCACTGGTGGTCCCTACTGGTAAATTGTCCCTAGTGTGTGCTTGGTGTGTGAGTGTGTGTGTGTGTGCCCTGCCTTGTGCCCTTTTTTGGCTGGGATTGGCTCCAGCAGACCCCCGTAACCCTGTAGTTAGGATATAGCGGGTTGGATAATGGATGAATGGATGGATCTTTTGAATAAGTGTCAATTGTTAAAATCACTAAAATCCTAATAATTGCTTATCCAATTCTGACCACCAGAGGATACCAGAACACAACTTTTCAAATTAGCTGAACATTTCCTGCAGTTTCCTCGCCAATATAAATATTCCAATTTTTTTTTCTTTTCTTTGATATTTAAGCAAAACAGTATAACAAAACATAACTCAATTAAACAAAAGAAAATTACAATAGTGTGCTTCAAAAGGAATTCATGAAAGTCAGCATTCAGCCACCACTCCAGTTATATAAAAGAGAGCCCGTCTAAAAGATTATACTTTGTACAGGATAAAATGGCAAGTGAAATAAAAGGGTTGAGTCCACATCTGGCATGTTTACTTAGGATGATTCTGATGATAAGAGAGGTGGCTATGATTTTGTTTATTTTGACTTCTGGAAGGCGTTTGGTTAAGTACCACGTGAAAGACGAATGATCAAACTAGAAAGAAATTCAGGGCATAGTCTGTAGGTGAGTACAAAATTGGCTCAAACGCAGGAAGCAAAGGGTTATGGTGAGGGGAAGCTTATCAGAATTAGGTGGTGTTAAAAGTGCTGTCCAGCAGCAGTCAGTGCTGCGGTGGCTGATATGTTGAATATACATAAATGATTTGGAGTAGAATCTATATACGTAAATAAAGTCATAAGCCATTTGGATGTCTGTTTGCTTGTCTGACTGGTCATCCGATAATCATGCAATCATGGCTTAACTGATTTTCACATTTTGCCCGTTCCTTACTATTTTTCTGCCTTACATATTAGAATATTAAATCATTAGATGAGTAAAGGCCAATAAGGCTCAACATTCCTATCCATGTAATTATTTTAAAAAATATCAAGTCGAGTTTTGAAAGTCCCTAAAGTCATATTGTCTACCACACTACTTGGTCACTTATTCCAGGTGTCTGTGGTTCTCTGTGTAAGGAAAAACTTCCTAATATTTATGCAAAATTTACCTTTAACAAGTTTCCAATTTCTGCGGTGGGTTGGCACCCTGCCCTGGATTGGTTCCTGCCTTGTGCCCTGTGTTGGCTGGGATTGGCTCCAGCAGACCCCCCGTGACCCTATTCAGATTCAGCGGGTTAGAAAATGGATGGATGGATGGATGGAAGTTTCCAATTTCTTGATCCACTGTACTAATTCCCTTCATAATTTCAACCCTGACTCAGCTCTTTTAATCTTTCCTCATAATTCATCCCCTGTAGTCCTGGACTCAGCCTAGTTGCTCTTCTTTGTACTTTTTCTAGTGCTGCTATGTTATTTGTGTAGCCTGAAGACCAAAACTGCACACAGAACTCCAGATGAGGCCTCACCAGTGTGTTATAAAGCTTGAACAGAACCTCCTTGGACTTGTAGTCTACACATCAAGGCGCTATATGACTTAACATTCTGTTAGCCTTCTAATAGCTTCTGCACACTGTCTGGAAATCGATAGTGTCAAGTCCACCACAAATCCTAAGTTATTCTCATAAGGTGTACTTTTGATTTTTTTATGTGTCATACCGAGAAGAGGGGTTATAATGTGACAGGTTACTCAAAAGCCTCGGGGACTTCCGGTTGAGTGAATGCTGGCGGGACTGGTCGCTGCTGCTTGCCGGTAACTAGAATATTGATTTTGTTAAGACTAGTGATTTTGATGGTATTTCTTTTGCCATATTGCTGACATCTCTGCGTGGCTATATATGCTATATACTATATACTATATACTTTGTCTGCATTTAGCTTCAGCCTAACCTCCGTTTCGTTTGAAACTTACCGGTTTATTCTCTGCACGTCTGAGCTGCTTGCGGCCTCCTCGCCTACAATGTGGACTGGTAGGATTTTTGCTTGGTTGTTTGTTTGGAGTCTTCTGTCGCACGTTATTCAACCTGCGACTGGCCTCCTCCAGTACCCAGATGCTGAGCTGCTTCGACTGCGTCTTCTCCAGTCTGTGCCTTTGCTGTCGGTGCTATATTTTGAATCGGACTTCTCCCTCGTCGGAAATACATCCATCGTGGGTCCCGCCGGAGATTCCGAACGGACGCCTCGAAAGGAATTAACTCTTTTTGGTCTGATTTTCGGCACCCTCCACATAACACAGATAGGAACGCTGACCATAGCGTGTTGGCCAGCTTAGCTCGGTCGACTAACACCACTGTCAAATGCGACAGCAACATTGTCAGCTTTGGTCTATTGAACATCCGCTCACTTACGAGCAAGGGACATCTCATTCAGGATCTCCTCATTGACCGTAAGTTTGACTTTCTCTGTTTAACTGAGACTTGGCAGCAACCTCAAGACTTTTCACAACTTAATGAATGCACCCCCCGGGGTTTGTTTACACTTGTCAACCCCGTGCATCTGGCCGTGGAGGAGGTGTCGCGATAATTTATCGCGAGAAGTGGAAAGTCCTGCCGTTGCCTGCTCCTGCTGTTAGCTCTTTTGAATCGACTGTGTGTCAACTGTCTGGTCAGTTCCAACCATCATTGCAACTGTCTACCGTCCTCCTAAGTCTAACAACAATTTTTTGAATGATCTTGCTACCTTCCTTACCAATCTATCTGTAATTACTCCAAATATAATTCTTCTGGGGGATTTTAATATACATCTGGACAATATCAATATCCCTCTCACTAGAGACTTTTATCTTGCCTGGAGAGTTTTGGATACCAGCAGCACACTGATGTTCCTACCCATTGTAAAGGACATATCTTGGACCTGATTTGCTGCTCTGGTGTTGTTCCTTTTGATCTTACAGCAGATGAACTCACTATAACCGACCACTTTCTCCTCTCATTCAACACTGAACTTACCTTTTCTGTTCCTAAGCTTCCACGTCTCATAGCCTTTCGTAACATTAAGAATATCAACTTGAATTTGCTGTCTTCTAGAATTGATTCGCAAATGGACTTTTATAATTTATCCTCTCCCATAGAACTGGTCTCATATTATGACACTTGTCTTAATGGTATTCTTAATTCTCTGGCTCCGCTAAAAACCAGATCTGTTTCTTTTTCCTTTTCTGCCCCCTGGTTTACGCCTGAACTTTGGCTTCTGAAAGCTAAAGGCAGGCAACTTGAAAGGTTGTTTAAAAAAACCAGACTCTTTGTCCACAAAGAGATGTATAAAAATCATCTACTCTACTACAAGGATTGTATAGCTCAAACCAAATCAAGTCTTTGTTTTCTTTACTTAATAATGTTACTCAACCTCCAGACTCTTTACCATCTCACCTTCACTCAACTGCCTTCTGTAATTCTCTTATGTCTTTTTCAATGAGAAAATCCAAAAGATACATCAGCACCTTGGTCCAGATCCTTTCTGTATTTCTTCTGAACTACACTCACCTATTCACTCTTTCTCTTCTTTCCAGCTTCCCACTTCCTCTGAAATCTCAGATCTCATCTGCAAATCCAAGTCATCTACTTGTCAGCTGGACCCCCTGCCTACAGTTTTGGTTAAAGCCTGCCTCCCCTCTCTAGTCCCTTTTATTTCTGCCATCATTCACTCTTCTCTTACTTCTGGTATTATTCCCTCATCTTTTAAAACTGCTGCTATAACCCCAATATTAAAAAAACCTGGTTGTGATCCTACTAATTTCAATAATTTTCGCCCCATTTCTAACTTGCCCTTTATCTCCAAAATTCTTGAAAAAATAGTAGCTATCCAACTTCACACCCACTTGTCTCACAATAATCTATATGAGAAGTTCCAGTCTGGTTTTCGCCCCCTTCATAGTACAGAAACAGCACTTGTTAAAATTACTAATGACCTCCTTATGGCTGCTGATTCTGGTCTAATCACTATTCTCATCCTTCTTGATCTGAGTGCGGCCTTTGATACTATTTGTCATACCACTCTCCTTAATAGATTATCTTTGATTGGCATTACTCACACTCCACTTGATTGGTTTAGATCTTACCTTTCAGGCCGCACTCAGTTCATACAGCTTAAAACTTTCACATCCCAACCCACGCTGTTACTTCTGGTGTGCCCCAAGGCTCTGTCCTGGGGCCTCTTCTTTTATTATTTACCTTCTTCCCTTGGCAATATTTTTCGCAAATATAACATTAATTTTCACTGTTATGCTGATGACACCCAGCTCTACCTTGCTGGTAAACCCACCTCCTCTTTTCCACCACCCTCACTTATTGATTGCATTTCTGAAATTAAATCCTGGTTCTCTTCAAATTTTCTTAAATTAAACAGTGACAAAACTGAGGTTCTCCTCATTGGTTCAAAATCATCATTATCCAAAACCAATAATCTTTCTTTTATTATTGATAACTCTGTTGTTTCCCCATCATCTCAGGTCAAGAGTCTGGGTGTCATCCTCGACAGTACTCTATCTTTCCAATGTCACATTAATAACATCACCCGGTCTGCTTACTTCCACTTACGTAATATTAATCGCATTCGTCCTTCCCTCACTCCTCACACTACTGCCATTCTTGTTCATAGTCTTGTCACTTCTCGGCTGGACTACTGCAATTCACTCCTCTTTGGTCTCCCTAATAAATCTCTTCACAAGCTTCAGTTAGTCCAGAATTCTGCAGCACGTATCATCACTGGAATCCCATCTTTTCACCATATTACTCTGGTCTTGCAGCAGCTTCATTGGCTCCCGATCAAGTTTCGTATTGATTTTAAGATTCTGCTACTAACTTTTAAGGCCATCCATAACCTCGCACCTCCATATCTGTCTGACCTTCTACATGTTGCCATTCCATCCCGTAACCTTAGATCCTCTTCCTCCACCCATCTGACCGTTCCTCCTGACCGTCTAACCACCATGGGGAGCAGAGCTTTCAGCCGTTCTGCTCCCAAGCACTGGAACTCATTACCTGCGGATCTCCGAAATATCAAATCATATTCATCTTTCAAATGTAAACTTAAAACACATTTGTTTAAAATGGCTTTTTCTTCTTCCTCCTAATTATAGTGGTTTTGTTTGGTTTTAATTTTTAGATTTTCTGATGTTTTAAGTTGTTTATAATTGTGTTTTGTATTTATTTATTTATTGATTGATTGTTCGGTGTCCTTGAGTTCTCTGAAAGGCGCCTTGTATAAATAAAATGTATTATTATTAAAAGCCAGTGTTGACTCAGGGACTACAATTCCCATCAGGCAGCAGAAGTGCCCTACAGTTGATGGAGGACATTGGCTTCAGCACACACAAATCTTTCTACCAGAAAAAGTACAATATTAAAGACAACAGATTTGTAAATCATTTTCTTCTCAACTAATCTAGGCACTCAACTAATCTGGATAACAGTTTTATGTGTCACTAGATTACATCTTTTGTCTAAGTGTATGTCTTTTTGTCATTAATTGTGTTTAGCCATGTTCAATTTCAACCACTATTTTATACCAACATTGAGTACTTTAACTTCTAATCAATAAGCTGGTTAGGGTTGCAGATGATACCCAAGTAAATGGAAAGGCAGTAAATCCATAATTAGCTAAATCATTACAGAGGGACTTGGACAGCATACATGCTTGTGCAGACTGCGGCAAATTAAATTCAATGTAAGTAAATATTAAGTATTTCATGTAGGAATTAGAAATGTTAGATTTGAATATGCATTAGAAGTACCCATTATTAGAAGGAACTAGAAGTCATAGTGTACTGAGGCCTCATGTATAAACGGTGCACACGCACAAAAATGTACATACACCTGTTTCGATGCAAACGTTGCGATGTATAAAACCTAAACTTGGCGTAAAGCCACGCACATTTTCATGCCAGCTCAATCCCTGGCGTATGCAAGTTCTCCGCTCTGTTTTGAAAACTGGCAGCACCCAGTGTCAAAGCAGTGCTACTGTTCCTGTGTGATCTCCCTTTATTTGTTAGATTCACATCCCTGACACAGCTTTATCAAATAAACTGAAATTATTTATATTTTAAAATTGAAATTGTAAATATTGTTTATTAGTTTAAGGCATCTCATTGTAATCAACTTGTAACCATATAATGGTGCACAGAATGGCCAAACTATTCCAAATATCATAGCTGCTTTAGCGTTGTTACTCTCAGCGCACCACTCAGAGTATTTAACCCACTGTATCTGAGTGTGGAATCACAGCTGTACAGCAGCTGACTGGATTATTGGGATACAGCATCAAGCACACGCTGTCTCAGCCTTGCTCACAGTCTATTTGAACTGTCTCCATACAGTACATGAAATGCTTCAGAGCCTTTCCTGCAAGGACCTCGTGCTTCAGAAACAGTTTCATCCCAAGAGCTCTAAACGCACTCAATCAATCCATCAAGTGCTCCCAGTAGAACTGTATATACTTATAAGTACAATCACCTCATAAACTTGCACTACAGTTATAATTTTGCACAACCTGAGCCACTTTATAAAGCGCATATTAACATATGATGATGACTGGCTTCTAAGTCGATTTAGATTTCCAAATGCTATCTTCTTGGAGCCCTTGATATCATTTTTAAGATGAATTGCAGTAAAGCATGCTTATTACATTATACAGATAAGTTTTAAATTTCATTAAAATAATGTATACAGTAATCCCTCACTATATCGCGCTTCGACTTTCGTGGCTTTACTATATTGCGGATTTTATATGTAAGCATGTCTAAATATATAACGTGGATTTTCCGCTGCTTCGCGAGTTTCTGCAGACAATTTACTTCTCGTACATGCTTCCTCAGTTGGTTTGCCCAGTTGATTTCATACAAGGGATTATATTGGCGGATGGCTGAGAAAATACCCAATCAGAGCACGCAGTTAATTTCCTGTGTGCTGACTGGCTCAGCGACTGAGCGCCAAATTCGATTCCGCTGCATTAACCAGGAAGTCTCATCTTGCTCATTCAGCATCAACGTATTTCGCTGTGTAAAGACTTAACTGTTGTGTTTATCTTTGTGCATAGTCAAGCCCTTCGTTATGGCTCCAAAACGATCTGCTCCTGCTACTGCTTCAGGAGCCATGCCCAAGCGCCAACGGAAGATGCTAACAATTGCCGAAAAGGTAAAAGTTTTGGATATGTTGAAGTAAAGGAACAGCTACACCATTGCAGGACGCCATTATGGGATCAATGAGTCCATGATTCTTTTTATTTAAAAAGGAGGAAAAGAATATAAGATCTATGGTCAGTGTCCTTTAACAAGGGCGTAAAATGAGTTGTAAGTGGACATAATAAGGTGGTAGTCCGGATGGAATCTGCTTTAGGGATTTGGATTGAAGACCGCAGGAAGGAGAACAACGGCGGTGCTACACAATCGCCTGAAGAGGCTCCTTTAGAAGAGCTGTAACGCTCTCCTTTGATGTGTAGTAAAATTAAACTCATCGTTATCGGACAAGTCGTTGTGTCATTGTTGGTGAGTACCCATAACTAATTTTCTACGTACTTAGTACATGTATGTACATTTATTGTAACTGTACACACATTTTATACAATTTTTTTGCATTGTAGGTATTTATTGCCGGTGGCCTGTCTATCTTAATGGCTGTAACATATGTGACATCGGAGTACATCTACAGTATCTTTAAAATAACATTTTGGTTTTATGTACAGCATTTACATGTTATAGATTCTTCACTTATTTTTATATTACCTAATCAATTACAATGTGTTTAAAACTGTATTAAATCTATACTAATAAAAGGCAAAGCCCTCACTCACTCACTCACTCACTCACTCACTCACTCATTACTAATTCTCCAACTTCCCGTGTAGGTAGAAGGCTGAAATTTGGCAGGCTCATTCCTTACAGCTTACTTACAAAAGTTGGGCAGGTTTCATTTCGAAATTCTATGCCTAATGGTCATAACTGGAAGGTATTTTTCTCCATTAACTGTAATGGAGTTGAGCTGGAATGACGTGGGGGGAGTTTCGTGTGACATCATCCGCCTTCCATGTAATCACGTTAACTGACTGTCAACGCAGTGTGTAGAAAACCAGGAAGACCTCCAAAAAGCGCTTAAGAAAACATGCATTATATAATTGAGAAGGCAGCGAAACAATAAGAAGCGAGCGAGTGACATATACTACCATATTCATGAGTGCTGCTACCTCGGAAAGAAAGCAAGGTGTAAACCTAAACTTTAAATTAAGTTCATAGACAGGCTACCGCTGGCGTTTCACATGCCCACAGGTAATGCGGGATACAAGTTTAATGAGAGGACGCAGGATATAAGCGAGAGTTTTGATCACTTTGTAACTAAGTTAAAATTGTAGGTGAAGGGGTGTGCTTATGCAAATTCCGAGAGACTGTGTTTGTGGGGGATTGACAGTTAAAGGCGGGTGGGGAGTCACGTCATCATCTCCCCCATTCATCCATTTCACTCTGAGCTGAGCTCTGCTAACGCCGTCTTCCGAAGCAACTTCGTCAGACTGCCACCAAATACTCACAGAAAAATCCACAAGTTAATACACACGCTCTCTCTAGAGTTTCTCCACACTGAATCCTCCAGGCACTACTTACAAAAGGTCACATTGACAATCGTGTTACGTTATTTTTAAAATCTTTCCTTTTCTTAGCACAAGCACAGCTGAGAAGCTTGATGCATGTGCTCCATAACGCGTTAAAAATAATGCATTTAATCACACTTTGCATTACAAGCAAAGGGAGCTTTTGTCAATGCATGATTTCCTGGTACACCGATTACATTGATCAGCGCATCCCGATTCATTTTACCCTCGCACCACCTTAGTTTGAGAAGAAGTATGAAAAATATGAGGTTAACACAGAAAAACAGATCACCAATTCAAGCTTTATGAATAATCGATTCGCCATCAATAATTGTTTTGGTAAAGCCATCCTCCTTCCATTTTATAATTTTTCCGCCATAGCCATGATTAAATGAGCGGTAAATAAAGTAAGAGCAAAGCGAGGGTGACTTATTTAGGCAGGCATATATATGACAGCAACACTCATGACAATGTCAATCATGTTACGTTATTATTAAAATGTTTCCTTTTCTTTTCATTACTTCTTTAACACACTACTTCTCGCTGCGGCGCGGGTATTTTGCTATATATATAATATATGAATGACCTCCAAAGAGCGCTGAGACTTTTGATATCATGAGCGTGTGTACAAAAGGGGTCTCCTGCCCAGCAAAAGTCGAGCAGCCAGCGCGCGTGCATAGCTGTGCCGGCCTTTGAGACGCTGACTGCGCTTCTGCCTTAAGTCAAAGTGAGCACTTTTAATTTTTCATCCTCCCCTGCGCTATAGCCCAGACAAGTGCAAACACGGGACCCCTTTTCTACACCACGGCAAAATAATATTAAGGCGATTCACACTTTCTTTTGCACGTATACGATTATGAGGTCCTCACTCGGATTATGAATTCACGCACACGAGTGGAGGACTGACAGTGCCATCACAGCCGATTAATGGCGGGGCGTCTCACCAGTCTACACAAGACCCACCACACTGTCCCCAAAAGGCGATCATAGCGTCAGCGAACACATCTCTCTATACTATATAAAAGAAAAAGGCAACTTTCCTTTCTTTACACCTTTTTTCCTTTTATCCCAAACCAAAGCCTTTCTCTCTTAACACTGCAGAGGACACAAAACTAATTTTCTTTAAATGCCGGTAAGGCACATTACCAGAGGCACAAATTTGAACGTTCACATAGAAAATGTGATTTCTATACCACAGCCGTCGTGTAGCGCCTTTCAAAAGGGATCTACTACCGAGAGATGATCCATATACATTTTAGCTGCTGTTAGTTACTTACCTGTTGTGTTACACAGTCTTTAAAATGTAGTTTACCCGCAACCACTCCAGTAGTGCTCAATGTACCTGTACTTCTTAAAACGTTAATGTTTTACTGTTTAATAACTTATAGACTATATTTTATTATTTTTCCCTTGCACTCAGTGACCAAAGCTATACACACACATATAGACACATACAAACATACACACAAGTATATGTATGTGTATATATATGTATGTATGTGTATATATATATATACACACACACACACACACATACATACATATATATATAATTTGTGTGTGTGTATGTATGTATGTGTGTGTATATATGATGTAGATAGGTATGTATATATATATGTGTGTATATGTAGATATGTATATAGATATGTAGATATGAAGATATGTATGTGTATATATATATATATATATATGTATGCATGTATGTATGTATGTGTGTATGTGTGTGTGTGTGTGTATATATGACAGCAGCAATCCAAGCTATGAGAAAGCACTAAAAAGGAGGCGTGTCAGACGTCGTGGTACATTTTCTGATGCAGCTAGACGAAAATTCCTTTGTGACGCTGCCACCAAATACACAAAACAATTCATTTGACAATCATGTTACATTATATTTAAAATGTTTCCTTTTCTTTTTCATAACTTCTTTAACACATGACATCGCTAAGCCTGGTATTTTGCTATATATATATATCACAGCGACACTCATAACAGTGACAAAACAATTACATTAACAATCATGTTACATTATTTTAAAAATTTTTCCTTTTCTTTTTCGTACCTTCTTTAACACACTACTTCTCCGCTGCGAAGCGCGGGTATTCTGCTAGTATTAAATAAAACTCCTCAATGATATACGATACATATGTTTGTGAGTAGTATATAAACAGTGTGTTTACATACATAATTTCAACGAATCTTACCTAATAACTAAGAGAATATAAAGGGTTTATGCTGTCTCAGGAGTGTTGATGTCAGGGTGGCCCTGCCTCCTGGGGTACCACCCACAAAACACAAGGGACATAAGAAGACACTGTTTGCACATAGAAACACAAATTTTCAAATTTAAAAATGAAAGAAAACATGACCCAGTTTTTGAGGCTGTGAAGGCAGCAAGCCTGCCTTTTGAGTTAGGGGCTCGTCTGCCTGAGGTGAGGCCTATTTAGTTATTTGAGATCTGCAGAGCAGGGAGGTCTGGCCTTTTCTGATTTGGTTTTTGATGCTTGCACCCATTTGGAGTTTTTTAATGTGTGACAGGGTTCTCTGTGTTTTTCCCAGTTAATTATGAGGTTCGTCAGGGGTCTGTTTTTGCTCCTGCTCTGTTCAATGCTTACATGGACTGGGTGTTGGACAAGGTCATGGGGTCCAATGGCTATGGGGCATCTGTTGGTGAAGAGAGATTCACTGATCTTGACTTTGCTGACAATGATGTGATCTTCGCTGAGTAAATGGAGGGCCTGATTGGGGTTCTTGAGAGACTGAGTGTCTGGGCTTGCAAGGGTCCTGATAAAAACCAAGAGCCAGGCCTTTAATGACATCTTGAGCACAACCATCAACAGTGTGTCTGTTTGTGGAGAGAGTGTTGACCTCGTTGAGAGGTTTACTTACCTTGGCAGTGACATTCATGTCTCTGGTGACTCTTCCTGTAAAGTCAGTAGATGGATTGGGAGAGCATGGGGGGTCATGAGGTCACTGGAAAAGGGGTGTGTGGTGCTCTCGATAGCTCTGTAAAAGGACGAAGGTCCAAGTCTTTAGAGTCCTGGTGCTTCCTGTCTTGCTATATGGTTGTAAGACATGGACACAATCTAGTGACCTGAGATGAAGACTGGACTCCTTCTGTACTGTGTCTCTCTGGAAAATTCTTGGGTACCATTGATTCAACTTTGTGTCGAATGAGTTGTTGCTCATGGTGTCCCGAATGAGGCACATTACCTGCATTGTAAGGGAGTGTCAGTTACGGCAGTACAGCCATGTGGCACGTTATCCCGAGGGTAATCTGGCTCACTGGATTCTCATTGTTGGGGACCCGAGTGGCTGGACAAAGCCAAGGGGTCGCCCACATAACACCTGGCTACGGCAGGTAGAGGGTCATTTCTGGAGGGTGGGACTGGACCGCATGTCTGCCTCGGGGAATCCCGAGTTGTTTCGTCGTGTGGTGGGTGCAGCAATGCACTGTACCACTGTACCATGCTTGACTTGATACTTCTGTCCAGACTGGCACAACATAACCAGTCAGACACTTCACACTACTCCCGGCTGAGGTGCAAGTAAAGTCATGTAGTGCCCTGATGTTCAGGTTCAGACCTGACCGCCAACCCATGAATTGTTTTTTTACCCTTTTTTCACTATTAGTGAATCATATTTGCCTTGAAGGCCTAAGAGGAGGTTGATGGATGTGTTTTCAGAGGACATGCAGGTTTTGGGTATGACAGGGCGAGTCCTGGTGCTTCCTGTCTTGCTATATGGTTGTGAGACATGGACACTATCTAGTGACCTGAGATGAAGACTGGACTCCTTTGGTACTGTGTCTCTCCTGAGAATCCTTGGGTATCGCTGGTTTGACTTTGTGTCAAGTGAGTGGTTGCTCATGGAGTCCCGAATGAGGCACATTACTAGCATTCTGAGGGAGTGTCAGTTACAGCAGAACAGCCATGTGGTGCGATTCCCTGAGGGTGATCTGGCTCACAGGATCCTCATTGCTAAAGACCCGAGTGGCTGGACCAGGCCAAGGGGACACCCACATAACACTTGGCTGTGGCAGATAGAGGGTCATTTCCGGAGGGTGGGACTGGACTGCGTGTCTGCCTGGGGGGTTGCAAACCGGGATCCCAAGCTGTTTCGTCATGTAGTGGGTGCAGCAATGCACTGTACCAGTGCTTGCTCCCCAACTTGACTTGACTTGACGTGTGACAGGGTCACAGAATTAGCCTAACAATGGAGATTCATGATAGCTGCCAAGGTTTTTATTTTTGAAAAAAAGGCGAAAGAGCAGCTTTAGAAATTTGTCAAACAAGATAATATTCAGTCCCCTAAATCCTAAGCTTTGAAATATGAATAGCTAATCATCAGCTTTAATCAGTGCATGCTAAGCTAAAGTAGGGATTCTTCAGCCTGGATTTAAACGCAGAGAATGTTGGGCAAGCAGGCAGATCACGCAACAGCTTTGGGGTCCTGCAGGTGAAGAATGATCTGCCTTTGTGTAAATGCCCACCATTAATATTAGTCTGCTCAGATTTCAGGTAAAGTCTACACACAAAGTATTTTATATTTTTCCTTTCATATTAATAATATGCCTCGCAGTTAGGAGACCTGGGTTCGCTTCCCGGGTCCTCCCTGCGTGGAGTTTGCATGTTCTCCCTGTGTCTGCGTGGGTTTCCTCCGGGCGCTCCGGTTTCCTCCCACAGTCCAAAGACATGCAGACATCCAAAGACATGGTGGATTGGCGATTCTAAATTGGCCCTATAGTGTGTGCTTGGTGTGTGGGTGTGTATGTGTGTGTCCTGCAGTGGGTTGGCACCCTTCCCAGGATTGGTTCCTGCCTTGTGCCCTGTGTTGGCTGGGATTGGCTCCAGCAGACCCCCGTGACCCTGTATTTGGATTCAGCAGGTTAGAAAATGGATGGATGGATGGATGGATATTAATAATATATTATATAAAAATAATATAATATATAAAAATACTTTTTAAAAATCATATTATGTTAAAAAGTGTACTAAAAAGTAAAAATAAGTCTCTCATACATCACTCATAAAATAAAAGTGTGGGTGCTTTTCTTCAATCAATAAGATCTTAGCAAAAGCTCCCACGCTTTTATTGTACGAGTGATGTATGAGACTTATTTGTTACTTTTTAGTACACTTTTTAACTTAATATAAGCATGAATCTTTTAAAAAGTATTTATATATATATATATATTATTTTCAAACTTTTTAGTGTTAGGTTTGTTGTAGTTCTATCCGTTAGTAGCGCCATCTTTTGATGGAATCTTGAACTATTCTTCATATGAAAATTTAATTTCTTAATTAACATGGATTAATTGATCAATTAGCATTCACGTATTGTCATCGGAAGTGAGTAAGTGTGCAAAATTTCAAGTCATTTGGACAATAGGAAGTGGGTTAAATATCGAGTACAAGATTTATACCAGACAACAAACAGGTAAAGTTAAAAGAAGTGTGGTAATAGTAATAAAAATAAAGTCAAATGAGGGAGTGGGCAGGCAGAGCTTGGCAGTGGCACCAGGAGTAGCTGAGAATACTGCCCCCTAGTGGACTGTGTTTCTCTTGCGTTTTAATTGAGGGTGGGTTCTATGACACTGATGGTCATCTTACAAAGTATAGAATCAACAGTACTATAAAACAGTAGCATTAAGAATAAAAAAAAAATTAAATTAATCAAAATAGCTTTGTAACCTCAACAGAGCAATTCAAAGTCCATGAGCCAATTGAAAGAGACAAGTTATAAGATCAGTGATCAAACATGAGGAGGAAGTGAACTCCAGAGTTTAACTCCAGGTAACTAAGGTTATACTCTGGGACCGAAAGTAAACCTGCTGATGAAGAAGATAGTTTGGTGGAAGACTATGAAGAGCTTGAAGTGTTAACAGCAAAATGTTAAAGCGTGCGCAATAGGACACAGGGTGCCAGTGATGCCAATGAGAAGATGTGACATGTTCAGTCAACCTAGAGCAGTGATGGCGAACCTGTTAGAGACCGAGTGTCCAAACTGCAATGCAAAACCCACTTATTTATCGCAAAGTGCCAACACGGCAATTTAACGTGAATACTGAGGTTTTAGTTTAGAAAAAAACAACTCATACATTAACATCTTTTGTCTTAAAAGAAAAACACAATGACAGAGCTTTCAATGATACAAACAACTTTTTATTGAAAGGTAAAAGTTTGCATTTGGCTTGCTTTTGAATAATTAATATGTTTTTTGCTGTTGTATGCATGCTGATAATTTGTCTAACCTTGGCTCATACTTTGTAAGTTTGAGAGCAACACATGCAGCACTCAGGTAATCTGTAAGTCTGTTTCTGGTGTCAGATCTATATTACTAAACGAAGGTTGTATATATGCAGGGATGCCAGAGGCCAGCAGCACCGAAAGCGCACACACACAGCGCCTCAGCGCCCCAGAGTCAAACCCAGCGGCTTTCCAGAGTCAGTAGGTGGCGCCCAAACAACACAACATGTAAACTAAACTTCAGGTCACAATACAACCACTGCCCGAATGCGAACGCGCACACCACTGCATATACAACCTTCGTTTAGTAATATTTGTATATATGCAAGGATGACGTAGGCCAGAAACAAGCCGTGCACAATACAACTGCCTCCTGAATGTGAACACCACTGCATATACAACCTACTGACGTTGACCAGATAAATAACCAAGTGATTTGATTGCTTCCTGGAGAAAGCCACGTCTTTGTAATTTACCTATCTGATCCTGTATTAGGACATGGACAATTTTATGTTGCCTTTTCAAGAATTTCGGCGTTCGTGTGACGTTAAAGTGAATGTTTTAATTACTCCATATCAGGGAGACCTAATTCAAGGACAGGAAACCATCTTTACCAAAAATGTTGTTTATAGGGAAATTTTTGATTAACTATTTTGAATTTACCATTTTATGAATTTTTTGTTTCAGATTTACTTCATTTAAACCTTTGCACTCCGATATTTGTTTTACTTATAAGTGCAGCAACTCAAATACATTTTGGACTTAAATGATATAACAATTACATTTCACTTTTTGTTTTAATACATTGTACTAAAATTAACCAAATATATTTATTTAATTAAATGAAAACTTTCCCAGGACGCACCCCCTCCATCATTTTTCATCCCTCCAAAGACCGGAGGGAACAGAAAGTGATTACTATTCTTGGATTTGCAATTCTGTAAAGAATCGGTGGTTTACTGGTTTGATATAATTCAAAGCTGAAAACAGCAGCTCACAAGCATAAGATGATCCAAACAAAGGAAAGCAATCCCGATTGCTTTCAATGACTTAAAATTATTTAGCGGAAAATTGCACACTTTAAAGATTTCATTTTCAGAACTAAGTTTGCTGTCCTTTGTCATCCCTTCCAGCTTCTCAAGTGTTTCACGCAGGTCTCCCCCATTAACCACCGTTCCCGTTCTCTCTTTTTTTTCCCCTTTCCATTCGCCTCGCGCTTCTGTTAAACTATTACGGAGATTAATTGCTCCCAGCAACAATTACAGATGCGGACGACTCCTCACCTATACACTTAAGCGAGGACCTCCCACATCACGAAGCTTGCGGGAACCGCTCCGGCCACACTACCACGCCCCCTCTAAGCTGCGAGTGCGGCGATTATCTATTCAAACTAGCCTTTTCAGTTTTGAGCTGTAGACCCGCTATACCACATCCCCTCCAACCTAGCTCCTCTCCAAACCCACCACGGGAATCACCTTCGCTACAGACTCAACAGGCTGCCGTCCGCGCAGCACCCTCATGCTCATATGAAGGATGTGAGAAATGTCCTCAGGTGAGCGTGGAGAGGGGGAGGGGAGCAGCCCGGCCCTGCCTCTCTCTGGCTTTCCAGTAACGAACTCTGTGCTTGGTTGCCGGCGCACGTGCCCAGAGAGAGTGCTCTGAGTGCCCCCTCTGGCACGCGTGCCATAGGTTCGCCACCACTGACCTAGAGCATGTACAGTGGTAATAAAAAAGCATGTGGACCCTCTGGAAATATCCAACATCAATATGCGGACAACAATTTTGAATGATCCACTGTGGCAACCCCTAACGGGGGCAGCCGAAAATAAAAGAAGAAGAAGAATGTATAAAGTTATTTTAAAATGAGGTGTGATCTCCATCTAAGTTACAAAATTGAACAAACAAAATCCGTTTAATCTAATATGATCATTTGAAAATTACGTGGTAACCGAGACAGATAGGAGCTGACACAATACAACACGTTCGCAATGGCTTATGGGTGATTACCCTCTGCCGTTAGTTTAACTGAACATGGATGGTCCGCTGTCAGATTGCACCATTGTTCAACAACGCGCCATAGTGAGGTTTCACCAAGTGGATGAAGGTAAATAACAAAGAGGAACATCCCCATTGCTGGACCCTGTGGCACTCCATGACAAACTCCTGCGCTTTCTAAAGTAGTAGTCCTCTATTTGAACAAACTGGGTCCTGTCACAGAGATATGAAGCAGACCACTGGTACACAGTACCTCAGCATTGGCACCAACTGTTTCCCAGGACATTGGTGATCATGAATTAAGAAAGGACTAGGACAGGGGTCCTCAATCCCAGTCCTGGAGAGCCGCAGTGGCTGCAGGTTTTTGTTCTGACCTGGTTGCTTAATTAGAAAGCAATTCTTGCCAATAAAGCACTAACAAGCTATGAAATTAAATTAACTCTGCTATGTCAGGTCATTCTCATATCCTAGATTTTCTTTCCCTTTTTATCATGCAAATGATTTGAGGGCTAAAATGGACGAGTAATTCTCAGTCCTTCACTTTTTTCTCTTCATTTTTCTTCCAAGTATTTAATTAAACCCAATAGTGCAGATAAATACACACAGGTGTAAATGTAAATAAGCTAAATGGAGAAATGCTGCTCTCTCTTGTCATTTGCATGTTATCGATAATAAGGAGCAATTAAAATAGCTGTTTAAGACAAAATTAAGCAATAAGGGCTCAAAATCACTAAAGTGAAGCAGAAGTGTTAGTTTAGCAATACGTGCTTTTTATTAAGCAACTGGGTTGGAGCAAAAACCTGCAGCCACTGCGGCTCTCCAGGACCGTGATTGAGGACCCCTGGACTAGGACTATGAGGATCAGAGCTGGCTAATCCATTAGGTGGCACAGTCGGCCCCCCGGGGGAGGCGTTTATGGAAGTTGAGGGGCTCTGGACATTGGGACAGAGGAGGTTGTAGAAGTATGAAAATAGTGCCTGTGGTATGTACACAAAGGGGTGCCATTTGTGTTTCTGACACTGAGGTGGACCCCCAAATCTGGTCTTCACACTATAATGATAATGTGTGGGCACTGTTAATGAGAGCATATCTGAGCTGGATGAGGTAATTGAACTTTGATGATACTAAGTGCTGTTACCCGCTGGCTGCCATTTATGAAGGTAAAAATGCCCACGCTCCGTACGCCAAGGGGCAAACATGCCTGAAAGCAGGGGTCTCTAACTCCAGTCCTGGAGTGCTGCAGTGGCTGCAAGTTTTCACTCTAACTCTTTTCTTAATTAGTGACCAGTTTTTTCTTCTAATTAACTATTTCACTTTATTTTAATTGACTTTTCTTGAGACGCTAACCACTGAATTGATTCTTTTTTCCTTAAACGACACCTAAACATAAATCTGATGTGAAGTGAGCCAACAGATGACCAACTAAATTGGGGCCTCAAACTCCAATCTTCATTCAGTTTCTTAACTTGAAGCCAATTCTCATTGCTAATTAAACCCGTTATTTAATTCCATGGCGCCCATTCTGCCATGGCAGACATTTCCAAAAGAGTACTGTGGACCTGAGCAGATCGACATTACCGAGGCCTTCACCTTTCTTTATTTTCAGTTATTGTGTGATGGATGCAGGTTGTTGTTAATGTGTTGGTTCATTTTGTGTCTTAATATTGTTCGGTTGCTAATCAAGAAAAAAAAAAAGAAAAATTAAGGGGCCTGTCTCTCAAACAAAATTAAGGCAAAGAGTTATTCAGCAGCAAAATCTGGTCACCACCCTCTTCCACTTATCCGAGATTGGGTCGCAGGGGCAGCAGCTTGAGCAGCGATGCCCAGACTTCCCTCTCCCTGGCCACTTCTTCTAGCTCTTCCGGGGGGATCCCGAGGCGTTCCCAGGCCAGCTGGGAGACATAGCTCCTCCAGCGTGTCCTGGGTCTTCCCCGGCGCCTCATCCTGGTTGGACGTGCCTGGAACACCTCGCCAGGGAGGCGTCCAGAAAGGCATCCTGATCAGATGCCTGAGCCACCTCATCTGACTCCTCTTGATGCGGATGCTGTACTCTGAGCTCCTCCCGGATGACAGAGCTTCTCACCCTATCTGGTCACTAATTAAGAAAAAGGGTTAGAATGAAAACCTACAACCACAGTGGCTCTTCAGGACTGGAGCTGCAGACCCCTGCCTTAAAGTCTGCAGGATGGGCACTGTGGGCATGATCTGGACACTGAGGGGCATCCCCCACACGGGTTGCTGAAGTCTAATAATACTGACTACCCACTATGGGCAACGAGGGGCGATGTCTGTCACCCCAAATAGGGCTCCCCATGGGCTTCGACTGGCACTGATGAGGACACAAACAAGTATGGTGGAAACTGGCCAGTGCATTTTATTACAAACAATCAAAAATCAATCTGTGGCCACGGTGCAGTGGAGATCTTCCAATAAATAATCCATAAAAACACAGTCTTTGTGGAAGTTTAAAGTAATCTGTAAATATATCCAAATAAATAGGTTAAAATTGGGTCATCTGCCCAACCCCGATCACCCTCTGGGCTTTCTCTGTGGGGCGTTGGTAAGCTCAGTAAATATTCCGTGGCCACCTCGGTCTGCACCCACTGGGATGCTCAAGGCCCCGCTCCGTCGTCCCACCTCCATCCCTAAGTGAACGTAAGACAATCTTTGACGCCATCGGCCGCTGCTGCTCCTACAAAAACTCAAGAGGAGCGACTTGCCCCTGGAGTGCCGCTCTTCTTGCTCCCTGTGGGGCTTCCTTTCCACTGCTCTGGATTGTTCTCCCAATTCTACTCTTTATTCTCCTCCAGAACACCTTACTTGATTTCCTCCATTTTCTTTTTTCTCTCTCTGCCTCACCCCTTTTGTCCCACTCAGACCCTTTTTATGCCAGTAGGTGCAGGTGCTTTCAGTAACGACCCACGGAGCATCAATAGGGGAATAGTTGGGCTGATCGTGCTTGCACTTGAAAAAGTAATCAACCAATTAGTCCATTAAACATGGCATTTCATCCACTCGCCCCTACAAGACCCCCCCAAAGTTTAAGAATTACCATTTTTAGAAACAAATCTTGCACTGCTAAAGCCCCCCTGAGTTGTGTGCTTCACCACAACTACACTCCTAAATATGCCTCCTTTTAGCACCACGGGAACATCCTCTGAGACTTTGCCACCCAAGTGTCCCCCATTAGCCGTGCAGGACTTCTCCAGTATTTGGGGGGAAAACCCTGAAAACACACTGCTGCTCTATTGCAGGGAAAAACAAATCAGAAAGTAAACAGTTTAATGTCCATTAGTCAAGTAATTCATCTGTTCATGCAAATCAAACAGAACTAATATGAGTTTTAGGCTCAGCACACAAAAAGAAAGAAAAAAAGCATTGAAAGCTACCAATTACTTCAAAGATAACTGCCCTAGAAAGATAATTCATAAGCCATGAAGAAAAAAAAAAAAAGAAAAACAGACAGTTGTTAAAGTAAATGGTTGGGATTATCAATAAGGCTTTGTTTCTTTCTTTTTAGCCATGGCATTCATTCATCAGAGGCTTAGCGCAGTAAAAGAAAATCTCATCAATGTGCATCGCACAATGAAACCGTGAATTAGCGACTCTCTGGGAGCGCCGAGTGAAAACGACGTCTAATTCTAAAACACACATTTGTTTGAAGTCTATCTCTTTTAGATAACACACTGAAGGAAAGGCGCAAAAGTCACCTGGCACAATTAGACACTGAATCCTAACAGAACAAAGCGACTGCTATTAAGGCCGGGTCATTTTTATCAAGATTCGAACAATTATGTTTTTAACTGCTGCGAGGAGCGATCATTTTGTAAGAGCGTGACTGCTAAATACAGAACATGTCATCCAGCCTCTGAATAGCGGAATTGACTAGTGGCAAATGTCCCGAGAGATGATAAGGAAATGGAAAAGAAAGCCTGCAGCTGGAAAATAAAATTTATTGCAACTGCCATTGGAGGTTCCTCTCTCCCTTTTAAACATTTAATAAAGGTTGGGACCATGCGCTGATTACCGCACCCACCGCACGGCGCACCATATTTTTAAAGTTGTGATAAAAAACAAGAATAAACATAAAGTATTGAATTGTCAGGCGTGACACAGCCAAACACTACAATCTTAAAACAGTGCAGAACACTACAGCCATGACTGACGATTTCCACAGAAGCTGAATTTATATACCATGGGACCCGGAGGATGAAGTCTGTAGGAGAAAAGGAAGTGATGTCATCAGCTGTCAAGCCTCCCATATACATGTACAGTACAGCGATCCCTCGCTATATCACGCTTTGACTTTCGCGGCTTCACTCTATCGCGATTTTTTTCTCATACACGCTTACGTCACTACGCATGCGCTTTCTGAGAACTTTTATCTAAGCCCTACGATGGCTCCTAAACGTGCTGCTTTTTCTAAGCCTTCTGACAATATAACTAAGCGCCGGAGGAAGATGCTTACTATCCAGGAGAAGGTGAAACTCTTGGATATGATTAAAGATGGCAATACCCTACAAAAGCCTCCTCACGCATATGAAAAGACAGCGCCAGCAACTGCCTATCAAGATGTTCTTCAGCTGCGCACCCAGACACCCAGAAGACAACAACGCACCTGCTGAAGATACTGCACCACCTCTGAAGACTCTCCTACTGAGGTCGTGCCTTCATAGGTTAGTGGTTGTGTGTAAGAACTGTGTGTGTTTGTGTGCAATTAAATGTACAGTACAATAATCTACTATATAAAAGTGTTCGGGATTGTCCTTCCGTCCCGTGAGTGCAAAGCGTAGCAGTATTCCGCTTATTACAGACTTACTACTTGCGGCTTGAGGTACGAAGCGACGCGATGTGAGCAGAGGTCTGGTGCTCTCATCGTTCCCTTGACAAAATTATGTCTCTGGAAATAATTAATGCTGATGGAGTACAAATGCCTCACTGCGTAGTAAATATCAGGGGAGATGGTGCTTGCTTATTCTCATCTACTGTATAGCTTATTTAGTGCATGAAACTCCGTCTTTAGCGGTACAGATTCGGGCTGACATTGTACGACTTTGGACAGGCACTTGAGGGGATAAAAAAACTTAGGTTTTCAGGAGATGTTATAAATGGGCACTTTGATGTTCTCATTCCCTACACTTACATGCCTGATGTACACATGGAGCGCACAAAAATTGAGGATAAAAGTCAGTCACCTTAAAAGGCGAGTGCGCCTATAATATGATATTTGTAACGTCTAATATGTCTTATTTTCTCTTATTTTGTCTAATATATTGGGTAATACGAGTGTAATGGTGACTAAAGGGTGTTATTGCATGTCTAGAGGGCTCTAATAATGTTAAAAAACTTATTTAGAAGGTCGTAAACAGGTTTTCTATACTCTGCGAAAATATTCGATTTATAAATAAAGAATACTACTTCGCGAAAATTCATTTATCACGGTAGAGTCTGGAACGGATTAAATGTGATAAACGAGGGTTCACTGTACAGATAGACGCCGCATTCACTGTATTGCCCAGTCAACACGATGCATCAGCGCATCCATATAAACTAATACAGGTAGACATGGAAACCGGGTTTTCTGATGAAAAAACAATAACGTTTAAAACAGTATCGTTTACATACAACAGATTTTGGCGAATCGTTTGAATGCAGTTATTTATATCCATTTATACACTAATAATGGCAATTATTAAATAATAATTATTATTATTAAATAATTCCTCCCATATAAGTAACATTTATCGGACTGCCTTTTTCCATCTCCGAAACATTTCTAGACTTCGTCCTGTTCTTACACAACACAGTACTGAATATTGGTTAATGCCCGAGTCACCTCACATATAGATTACTGTAATGCTATTCTATCTGGCATCCCACAACAGTACGCTGCTATGCTAACAACAAGCCATGGGTTACAAGTCACATCAAAGGCCTTTTGAACCAGAAGAAAAGGGCTTTTAAAGGTGGTGATCAGCATGAGCTCAAGCGCGTGCAGAAGGAACTCCGAGTCCAGCTCAGGGCAGCGAAGGTGCAGTACAGGAGAAAGCTGGAGCAGAAGCTGCAGAACAACAGCATGAAGGAAGTGTCGGATGGGATGAAGTTCATCACTGGCTGCAACTCAAAGCGGGGTGCCACCATCGAGAGACGTGGAGAGAGCAAACCAAATGAACAACTTCTTTAACAGGTTTGACCACCCATAACCCACTCTCACCTCGGAGTACTGCACCCTCCACCCATCCTTCTGCTGATACCAGCATAGGAGAGACATCCCCACCCACAATTACAGCAGCGCAGGTGAGCAGAGAGCTGAGGAGACTTCGTGCCAGCAAAGCAGCGGGTCCAGATGTAGTATCGCCATGACTGCTGAAGGCCTGTGCATTGGAGCTGGGGAGTCCTCTACAGCGCATCTTCAACCTGAGCCTGGAACAGGGGAGAGTCCCGAGGCTTTGGAAAATATCTTGCATCACTCCAGTCGCAAAAGTATCACGTTGTAGTGAGCTGAACAACTTCCGGCCTGTCGCTTTGATGTCACATGTGATGAAGACCATGGAGCGGCTGCTGCTTCACCACCTGAGGCCACAGGTCCGCCAAGCCCTTGACCCCCTGCAGTTCGCATACCAGGAGAAGGTGGGAGCGGAGGATGCCATCATCTATATGCTACACCGATCCCTCTCCCACCTGGACAGAGGCAGTGGTGCTGTAAGAATTATGTTTCTGGACTTCTCTAGTGTCTTCAACACCATCCAACCTCTGCTCCTTAGGGACAAGCTGACTGAGATGGGAGTAGATTCACACCTGGTGGCATGGATCGTGGACTATCTTACAGACAGACCTCCGTATGTGCGTCTTGGGAAATGCAGGTGTGACATTGTGGTCAGCAACACAGGAGCGCCACAGGGGACTGTACTTTCTCCGGTCCTGTTCAGCCAACATACATCAGACTTCTAATACGACTCGGAATCCTGCCACGTGCAAAAGTTGGCTGCATCAGGAGTGGGCAGGAGGAGGAGTATAGGAACCTAATCAAGGACTTTGTTAAATGATGTGACTCAAACCACCTACAACTGAATACCAGCAAAACCAAGGAGTTGGTGGTGGATTTTAGGGGGCCAAGGCCTCTCATGGACCCCGTGATCATCAGAGGTGACTGTGTTAAGAGGGTGCAGACCTATAAATACCTGGGAGTGCAGCTGGATGATAAATTGGACTGGACTGCCAATTAAGATGCTCTGTGCAAGAAAGAACAGAGCCGACTATACTTCCTTAGAAGGCTGGCGTCCTTCAACATCTGCAATAAGATGCTGCAGATGTTCTATCAGACGGTTGTGGCGAGTGCCCTCTTCTACGCTGTGGTGTGCTGGGGAGGCAGCATAAAGAAGAAGGACGCCTCACATCTGGACAAACTGGTGAGGAAGGCAGGCTCTATTGTAGGCACGGAGCTGGACAGTTTGACATCTGTGGCAGAGCAACGGGCGCTGAGCAGACTCCTGTCAATCATGGAGAATCCACTGCATCCACTAAACAGGATCATCTCCAGACAGAGGAGTAGATTCAGTGACAGACTGCTGTCACCATCCTGCTCCACTGACAGACTGAGTAGATCGTTCCTCCCCACACTATGCGACTCTTCAGTACTACCCGGGGAGGTAAACGTTAACATTATACAAAGTTATTGTCTGTTATACCTGCATTTTTATTACTCTTTAATTAATATTTTTATCAGTATGCTGCTGCTGGAGTATGTGAATTTCTCCTTGTGATTAATAAAGTATCTATCTATCTATCTATCTATCTATCTATCTATCTATCTATCTATCTATCTATCTATCTATCTATCTATCTATCTATCTATCTATCTATCTATCTATCTATCTATCACAAAAACATGTCCATCGCTTACAACTTCTTTAAAATTCTGCTGCCAGGATAATAACCTGCTGTTCTAAATCCACTGAACATATCACACCTATTGTCTCTCAACTTCACTGGCTTCCTGTTCACTACTGAATACAATGCAAAATACCGCTCTTAACATTTAAAGCTCTCCACAGTCTTGACTTTGCTGACGATGCTGTAATCTTCAGGGAGTCAATGGATACTCTGATCGGGTTCTTGAGAGACTGAGCGAGGAGACTGAGTGTCTGGGCTTGCGAGTGTCCTGTTAACAACCAAGATCTGGGCCTTTAATGACCGCTTGGGCACAACCATCAGCAGTGTGTCTGTTTGCGGTGAGAGTGTCGACCTTGACGAGAGGTTTACTTACCTTGGCAGTGACATTCATGTCTCTGGTGACTCTTCCTATGAAGTCAGTAGATGGATTGGGAGAGCATGGGGGTCATGAGGTCACTGGAAAGGGGTCTGTGGCGCTCCCGATATCTATGCAAAAGGACGAAGGTCCAAGTCTTTAGAGTCCTGTTGCTTCCTGTCTTACTATATGGTTGTGAGACATGGTCGCTATCCAGTGACCTGAGATGAAGACTGGACTCCTTTGGTACTGTGTCTCTCCGGAAAAATCCTTGGGTACCGTTGGTTTGACTTTGTGTCGAATGAGGGGTTGCTCATGGAGTCCCGAATGAGGCATATTACCAGCATTATGTATGAGCGTTAGTTAGAGCACTACGGTCATGTGGCACGTTTCCCAGAGGGTGATCTGGCTCATAAGATCCTCATTGCTGGGACCCAAGTTGCTGGACCAGGCCAAGGGGTCGCCTACATAACACCTAGCTGCGACAGATAGAGGGTCATTTTCGGAGGGTGAAACTGGACCGCGTGTCTGCCTGGGGGGTTGCCAACCGGGATCCCGAGCTGTTTTAACGTGTAGTGGGTGCAGCAACACCATATACCAGTGCATGCTCCCCAACCTGACTTGATCCTGAGGGTCTGCTGTTGCTTCTCACCAGTTCCTTTGGTTTGTGAGTTTTTGTGTGACAGATGGATAACCCTGTAGCATCTATATATATAATTCACTAAGGCAAGACAGCCATTTCCGGCATGGATTCACTAAGCCGCCAAGTGAGACACCTATGGCGCACACAGGAAGGAGCCACGCCCACCAACTCCAAGACCATTGGATACGACGACAACTCGCAGGGCCACGCCCACCAACTCGGACGTGACGACACAGAAAAAATGGCGTCATTTATGTTCGTCTGTCGTAGAGGCCACATGCAGTGCAGGTCAGTTTAATGTCATGCACCCCCGAGCTACGTTGACTGTTAATAGAGGCATGTTTCTCGCGGAGGTGAATCGCCATATGCAGCGTGTAACACTGTTTGCGAGGGGTATCCCATGGGATCATTAAAACATTCCTTTACAACTGAGGTTAAAACACAATGAAGTGAGCAGTCTTTAAAAAACGAGTTTTTGGTTACGATGCACGACCGCTTGCACCATAGCAAAGTGTTGTACACGCTACATACAGCAATTCGCATCCGCGACAAACATGCGTCTTCTTAGATGCTCCTGCACTTTGTACACACCGCCCTCCCACCTCGCTACGCCGCACGGACGATTGTATGTTGGTTCGTTCCGTGCATTGTTACAATGTTGCTTTTCTTGCTGATTTATTACATTACCGATTTTGCAAATGTTAAATTTTCTCCGTGTGCTTAAGAATTATTAAAAAACCGGCCTGATTATGCAGCATATGGTACGCCACGGGTTGGCTAGTTTAACATATATAGATAATAAAAATATGTGGTCAAATAAGGCACTGCAGATTCCCACAGGAAAATATTGCGGCACCAACCCAGTGTTCCCCATTTAATTCAGTCATAAAATTCAGTATTTGCAAGCAATTAAGAGAGCAAACCCACAGAGTTAAAAAGAAAATGACAAAATAAAGCTTAACATTTCAAATACAGCTGTTTCTTAATTGCTTATCCATGACATTACTGACATTTCCTAATGCAAAACAAAAGAAAGAATAATTAAACAATGGGATCAATCTTTCTTCTTCTGTCGGCTGCTCCCATTAGGGTCCGCCACAATGGATCATCCTTTTCCATCTCTTCCTGTCTTCCGCACCTCGCTCTGTCATACCCAACACCTGCATGTCCTCTGAAAACACATCCATCAACCTTCTCTTAGGCCTTCAAGGCAAATATGATTCACTAATAGTGAAAAAGGGTAAAAAAACAATTCATGGGTTGGCGGTCAGGTCTGAACCTGAGCATCAGGGCACTACACGACTTTACTTGCACCTCAGCTGGGAGTAGTGTGAAGTGTCTGACTGGTTATGTTGTGCCAGTCTGGACAGAAGTATCAAGTCAAGCATGGTACAGTGGTACAGTGCATTGCTGCACCCACCACATGACGAAAACAACTCGGGATTCCCCGAGGCAGTCATGCGGTCCGGTCCCACCCTCCAGAAATTATTCATTAATATTCATGAGTGCTGTGGAGCCTCCAACAAAAAACACAATGGCAAATGGAAAGCTGTAAAGGCAGTTTTAGAACAAACTGAAATGGGACCACTGCTTGAATTGAGAGAAAGTGATGATGACGTGAATTGGTCATCAGACACGAGCACGAAAAGTGAATCTAATGCATGATATGGTGCTGTATTACCAAACCCTTGTGATATGCCTGGTGAATTCGGTCAGGTAAAGCTTCAATGTGGTGCAATAGAAGCTGCATGACAAAAATACAAAATAATGGCAATTGAGTGCAAGGACAAGCAAGTAGCATATAGTGGCGGAGTAAGTAGCATATAAAAAATTTAATTTTTAGGTAGAGTATTCCATTAAATGGGGCATTTCCTTTTGAAGGCACCTTTCTTTTTCTTTTAATTTTAGTTTTCTTAAAATTGAGGTCAACTTAAAAAAAATAAATCAATTAGTTATCAATTGTGCAAAATAAAACTCCAAAAATGACCACTAGGAAAAAAATTCAGTGTTGTTAAATAGTGTAACTGTGTGGTTGGCACAGCAGTGCATTCTAACATTCACCATAAGAGCCAAATTCTTTAGGTTAAAGTCAAGTCAAGTTGCGGAGCATGCACTGGTACAATGCGTTGCCACACCCACTACATGGCGAAACAACTCGGGGTTCCGGTTTGCACCCCCTAGGCAGTCATGCGGTCCAGTCCCGCCCTCTGGAAATGACCCTCTATCTACCGCAGCCAGATATTATGTGGGCGACCCCTTGGCCTTGTCCAGCCACTCGGGTCCCCAACAATGAGAATCCAGTGTGCCAGATTACCCTCGGGGTAACGTGCCACATGGCTGTACTGCCGTAACTGACGCTCCCTTACAATGCAGGTAATGTGCCTCATTCGGGACACCATGAGCAACAACTCATTCGACACAAAGTTGAACCAATGGTACCCAAGAATTTTCCAGAGAGACACAGTACCAAAGGAGTCCAGTCTTCATCTCAGGTCACTGGATAGCATCCATGTCTCACAACCATATAGCAAGACAGGAAGCACCAGGACTCTAAAGACTTGGACCTTCGTCCTTTAGCAGAGATATCGGGAGCGCAACACACCCCTTTCCAGCGACCTCATGACCCCCATGCTCTCCCAATCCATCTACTGACTTCATAGGAAGAGTCACCAGAGACATGAATGTCACTGCCAAGGTAAGTAAACCTCTCGACGATGTCGACACTCTCTCTGCAGACAGACACACTGCTGATGGCCGTGCCCAAGAGGTCATTAAAGGCCTGGATCTTGGTTTTCATCAGGACACTTGCAAGCCCAGACACTCGGACTCCTCACTCAGTCTCTCGAGAGCCCTGATCAGAACGTCCATTGACTCCGCGAAGATCACATCATCGTCAGCAAAGTCAAGATCCATCTTCACCAACAGATGCCCCACAGCCGCTGGACCCCATGACTCTGCCTAACACCCAGTCCATGCAAGTGTTGAACCGAGCAGGAGCAAGAATAAGTATGGGGCCTGCTTTTGATCCCAGTCCATCCCTGAGCCTCTGTCACTAATAACAATAAGGAGCACTCTTTATCAAAACAGGCTTTGGCATGAATCAGACAGAGGTCCATAGTGCAACCGGATAAAACTTAACACAGGTGCCCCTTGAATGGGATACCCTTCAACAACTGGATTTCACAGAAATCATGAAGGTGTTTGCTGCAAAGAACCCCAGAATAAAAAGCTGATGAAGCGTAGAGACATGCTGGATATTATACTATTGACAAACAGATAATCTTAAATTCGTCAAATCATTACAGAGGGGCTTGGACAGCATACAGGCTTGAGAGGAATTCATGTAAGTAAATGTAAAGAATTACACATAGGAAGTAAAAATGTTTTAATACACCAAGGGTGGCCTGAGAATCAAAAGAACACCTCATGAGAAGGAATTAGGAGTCGTAGTGGAGTCGACACGATCAACTGCCAAACAGTGTTCAGAAGCCATTAAGAAGGCTAACAGAATGTTCACTGCGGTGGGTTGGCACCCTGCCCAGGATTGGTTCCTGCCTTGTGCCCTGTGTTGGCTGGGATTGGCTCCAGCAGACCCCCGTAACCCTGTATTCGGATTCAGCGGGTTAGAAAATGGATGGATGGATGGACAGAATGTTCAGTTATATAGCGCCTTGATGTGTGGAGAGTCTGCTGAAGCTTTATAACACACTGGTGAGACCTCATCTGGAGTCCTGTGTGCAGTTTTGGTCTCCAGGCTACAAAACGGACACAGCAGCACAAGAAAAGGTCCAGAGAAGGGCAGACTAGGCTGAGTCCAGGGCTACAGGGGATGAATTGTGAGGAAAGATTAAAAGAGCTGAGCCTTTACAGTTTCAGCAAAAAGTTTAAGAGGAGACATGAACGAAGTGATTAAAATTATGAACAGAATTAGTCCAGAGGATCGAGACTTTCATTCAAGATGAGCACAGGGACAAGTTAGAAACTTAACTGTAGATTTTGCACAAACATCAGCAACTTTTTCTTTACACAAAGAACCACAGACAGTTGGAATAAGCGACCGACTAGGACCTTAGGGACTTTCAAAACTCAGCTTGATGGCATTTTGGAAGAATTAAGTGGATAGGACTGGCGAGCTCTGTTGGGCTGAATGGCCCGTTCTCATCCAGATTGTTCTAATGTTCTAATGAGCACTTTGTTTCGTGACTTTCAGTGTTCAGTCAGCCTGTGCCAATCACGTGTGCAGCAGTTGTTTTCCTGATTGGAATTGCGCCTGGATTGTGTGCCCCTGCAGTGGGCATGCATGAAAACAATCAATCAGGTTGTGCAGTGTGCTTCACTGTCAGGGCTATGTGCGCGCACAGCGGTTGGTTTTCTGTAAGGCACGTTACGTGTTCACATCACTGCTTGCCGTGAGAAGGACCTGAAGGTGAAATCTTCATTTCTCGGGTTGTGTTACGCATGTCATGTCATAAGCTCTCAATTAAGACCAAGACAGAGTGGCTTGTGAGTTTTTGGGTGACAGATGGAAAACACTTAGCATTTAACATATATAGATAATAAAAATAAATAGTCAAATAAGGCACTGCAGATTACAAATAAAACATATTAGAAAATAGAAAATATTAGAAAATATTGCAGCACCAACAAAGCATTCCCCATTTAATTCAGTCACAAAATAATAAATAAAAAAGGGCCGCTATATGCACCACAATAAACAACGAACTGCGATGGGGTGGCGCCCTGCCCAGGGTTTGTTTCCTGCCTTGTGCCCTGTGTTGGCTGGGATTGGCTCCAGCAGACCCTGTAGTTAGGATATAGCAGGTTGGATAATGGATGGATGGATAACCAACAAAAGAAAATGCAGAACTAAAGAAAGCTGTCTGGCTGTGATAGGGAGCTCCATTCTGTTGTGCAGTCTGTTTACATCTGACCGCCTCCTTCCAGTAGCGCCAGGATTTAAATACAGGAGACAGGAAGGGGCGGAGTCAGTTGCCCTCACTGGTCGCCATCTCAATGCTGTGGAGGGAAGAGGAGAAGGTTAAAACTAAATCAGGAGAACACAGAAATTATAGTGATTGGCAAAAATGGATATAATGAAGTTATTAGAAATAAATTTAATCCATTAGGATTAAAAGTCAAGACGGAGATAAAGAATTTAGGGGTAACTGTTGACTCTGACCTGAATTTCAAATCACGTATTAATCAGATTACTAGGACAGCATTTTTTCACTTAAGAAATATAGCAAAAGTTAAACCTCTTACAGTGGTGTGAAAAACTATTTGCCCCCTTCCTGATTTCTTATTCTTTTGCATGTTTGTCACACAAAATGTTTCTGATCATCAAACACATTTAACCATTAGTCAAATATAACACAAGTAAACACAAAATGCAGTTTTTAAATGATGGTTTTTATTATTTAGGGAGAAAAAAATCCAAACCTACATGGGCCTGTGTGAAAAGTAATTGCCCCTGAACCTAATAACTGGTTGGCGACCCTTGGCAGCAATAACTGCAATCAAGCGCTTATAACTTGCAATGAGTCTTTTACAGCGCTCTGGAGGAATTTTGGCCCACTCATCTTTGCAGAATTGTTGTAATTCAGCTTTATTTGAGGGTTTTCTAGCATGAACCGCCTTTTTAAGGTCATGCCATAACATCTCAATTGGATTCAGGTCAGGACTTTGACTAGGCCACTCCAAAGTCTTCATTTTGTTTTTCTTCAGCCATTCAGAGGTGGATTTGCTGGTGTGTTTTAGGTCATTGTCCTGTTGCAGCACCCAAGATCGCTTCAGCTTGAGTTGACGAACAGATGGCGGACATTCTCCTTCAGGATTTTTTGGTAGACCGTAGAATTCATGGTTCCATCTATCACAGCAAGCCTTCCAGGTCCTGAAGCAGCAAAACAACCCCAGACCATCACACTACCACCACCATATTTTACTGTTGGTATGATGTTCTTTTTCTGAAATGCTGTGTTCCTTTTACGCCAGATGTAATGGGACATTTGCCTTCCAAAAGTTCAACTTTTGTCTCATCAGTCCACAAGGTATTTTCCCAAAAGTCTTGGCAATCATTGAGATGTTTCTTAGCAAAATTGAGACGAGCCCTAATGTTCTTTTGCTTAACAGTGGTTTGCGTCTTGGAAATCTGCCATGCAGGCCGTTTTTGCCCAGTCTCTTTCTTATGGTGGAGTCGTGAACACTGACCTTAATTGAGGCAAGTGAGGCCTGCAGTTCTTTAGACGTTGTCCTGGGGTCTTTTGTGACCTCTCGGATGAGTCGTCTCTGCTCTCTTGGGGTAATTTTGGTCGGCCGCCACTCCTGGGAAGGTTCACCACTGTTCCATGTTTTTGCCATTTGTGGATAATGGCTCTCACTGTGGTTCGCTGGAGTCCCAAAGCTTTAGAAATGGCTTTATAACCTTTACCAGACTGATAGATCTCAATGACTTCTGTTCTCATTTGTTCCTGAATTTCTTTGGATCTTGGCATGATGTCTAGCTTTTGAGGTGCTTTTGGTCTACTTCTCTGTGTCAGGCAGCTCATATTTAAGTGATTTCTTGATTGAAACAGGTGTGGCAGTAATCAGGCCTGGGGGTGGCTACGGAAATTGAACTCAGGTGTGATACACCACAGTTAGGTTAGTTTTTAACAAGGGGGCAATTACTTTTTCACACAGGGCCATGTAGGTTTGGATTTTTTTCTCCTAAATAATAAAAACCATCATTTAAAAACTGCATTTTGTGTTTACTTGTGTTATATTTGACTAATGGTTAAATGTGTTTGATGATCAGAAACACTTTGTGTGACAAACATGCAAAAGAATAAGAAATCAGGAAGGGGGCAAATAGTTTTTCACACCACCTGTATAACATTGCAAAATGCTGAAAAATTAGTTCACGCTTCTGTTTTCAGTCGACTAGATTACTGTAACGCACTCCTCTCAGGACCACCCAAAAAAGACATCAATCGATTACAACGAGTGCAGAATGGAGCTGCTAGAATCTTAACTAGGAAAAGAAAATCCGAGCACATCACTCCAGTGCTGACGTCACTACACTGGTTACCTGTGTCATTTAGAATTGACTTTAAAATACTGCTTATGGTGTACAAAGCCTTAAATGATCTCGCGCCATCCTATATCTCCTAACACTCCAAATCGTAGCCTTAGATCTTCAAATGAGTGTCTGCTTAGAATTCCAAGAGCTAAACTTAAAAGAAGTGGTGAGGCGGCCTTCTGCTGTTCTGCACCTAAAATCTGGAATAGCTGACCAACAGAAATTCACCAGGCTGCTAAAAACTCATTATTATAACATGGCTTTCTCATAACTTCATTTTAGTGTAACCCTGAAATTCGTTATATGCATTTAATTGTCATTATTATTCATGGTGGCTCCACAATCTCTACTAACCCTTATTTTCTCTGCTGTTCTTTTTCTGGTTTTCTGTGCCCCTGCCACCTGATCAGGGCACCGTAATGTCCCTACATGATGAAGTCTACATGACCATCATCATCAAGTTCTTCCATGTGAAGCCTCAATACAATGAGGACTGATTGAGGTCATTTATGTCAGGTAGAATGCCTAGAAGGGGCTGGCTGGTCTCGTGGCCTCGGAACCCCTGCAGATTTTATTTTATTTTTTTCTCCAGCCGTCTGGGTTTTGTTTTGTTTTTTCTGTCCTCCCTGGCCATCGGACCGTACTTTTATTCTATGTTAATTAGTATTGTCTAATTTTATTTTTTATATTTTGTCTTTTTTCCTCTTTCTTCATCCTGTAAAGCACTTTGAATTACATCATTTGTATGAAAACGTGGTATAGAAATAAATGTTGTTGTTGTTAGCGTGAGTGCCCGGGGTGGTTGTACCTGCTTTAGATGAGCCCGGATGGTAATCCACAGACAAATAATAAGAATTAATACTAATGGGAATGTCACTACAAGATGAGTGGCTGGCACAAACCAATTCATTCATTTCTTACTATTCTAATAACATTTTTAGTCTTTGGCAAATGAATGTAACTTAAAGTGAGATTTGAATAATTAAAAAGTTAAATTCCCACTGTCAGAGTTCATATTTTGAGGTGTAATTTGTGCTCAAGCGATGTTCATTTTAGACCTGTGATCTTTGCCGCTTGATTTTTATCTTTTGTGCTTTCATCTGCAAGGCTTTGCTTCCACATGGAGCATTAGAAAAACAAGTTCCTCTGAATGCCTAACAAAATAAATTGAACTCCACAGATGGCCGCATATTCACTGAATTCCAAGATTTGCATGTTTTTAAATCTATCAGAGAAGTGTTGTACACTCAAAAATAAAACATCTGCCTCAAGCTGATAATGCAGCATTAATTCAAAGTTCAGGCTTGAATAGACTGCATAATGAAGGGAGATGTTCATCTGCTGCACACTTGGGATTTCAGGCGTACAGATGCCTGCGTAAATTGAAAATATGCGGTAAAACAGGCAAGGCATGTGTTTAACAATACTGATGGGTGCAACTCCATTTTTGTTTTACATGTCGCAAAACAAGGTAAAGCATTCAAAATTTACAAACATCTTTGACTCAGAGCCAGTGATGCGCATTCGTTTGCGTTCACTCAAGCGCGTGTATAACAACACACTCGGAGACGAGCAATCCAAACTCTGTATCGCCGTATCCGTATCGTATTCGCAAACTTCTTCAACAGGTGGTAGGTACTCAACATATGTGTCTTAATTCAGCCAAACACTTCCTCCTTCTGAATCTGCACCCCTCTCACAGGATGGTAAGCTCTTATCCCAGCATCCCGTTGACTTCTGGGGGATACTCGTGATTCTCAGACACAAAAGTCTTCACCGTATTTTAACTCACAGCCAAGCAAGAAACTTTGATTCAAAAGTTCATGATATAATTATGAAGAATGCTAAACCCTAAATGTCTGCCAGTTAAGAGAGAGGAGCTGCTGAAGGCTGTCATACACATACGTTTGGGAGACAACTTCAGGGCTTGTGAATGGGTAATACACGCCATGCCAAAGACTGGTGCTGTCACCTAATGCCACTGCTGTCATTTGACCTGCAGATCCAGTGATCGGCAGTGGGCTGTTGAGTGATGTCACTTCCTGTTCCCACCCACCTGTTCCCACTTCTTCTGTAAACCAGATCATCTAGCACTGTAAAGTATGCAATGAATTACGCAGGCATGCGCAGACTGGGTAGTTATAATACTACTAATAATAATATAACACCTTTGGGTGTGTCGGATCGTCTCGGTTATGTCATCACACACGCTGCAAACTCTTTACGCATGTGTAAAACAGATCGGGTACACAGTAAAGCTTACAATGAGGTACACATTCAATATGCAATTGTGCGGAGATCAGGTAGTTATAATAATAATACAGTAGGGTCTTGCTTATCCGACATAAACGGGCTGGCAGAACGTCGGATAAGCGAAAATGTCGGGTAATGGGAGGTGTTAAAAGAAAGCCTATTAAACGTCAAACTATGTTATAATTTTACACATTACGAACCTAATACAGTGGCCTGGTTCATGAACGTCTCTGAAAACGTACAAATCGGGTTATGACTAAAAAGTTTGCCAAACTTTTGCCTCTGTTCACGACCACACACTCGGTATAGGAACAAGCCAGTTTCCCTTTCGGTTTGTGCGCGCCGATGATTTCCGCACGTGTTCAGTCTCTCCCTGTGCATTCCCTGTGCAGCGCAAGAGAGACACAGACAGACACATGCACATGCGAGAGAGAGAGACACGTGTGTGTGTGCGTGAGAGAAAGAGACACATGCACACGCGCAAGAGAAAGAGAGACGCACGCGCACACACATGGGCGTGCGAGAGAGAGAAAGAGAGACGCACACACACAGGCGCGAACGCGCACGAGAGAAAGAGAGCACACACACACACACACGCACACACACACACGCACACGCCAGAGAGGGCTGGCCACATAATCCACTGTAATCATGTTTTACAACAAAACAACATAAAAATTTAAGTGAAAAAATGTACTTAGCAACAAAAAAATAGACTACGCTCACAACTTGCAGTTCTTGTTGCTGATCGATGCTTTTTTTTTTCGCGGTGGGATGTCAGATAATACAGAATGTTGGATAAGCGAAGGTCGGGTAAGTGAGACTCTACTGTAATACAATTTATTTATATAACACCTTTGGGTGTGTCAAATCGGCTTGGTTATGTCATCAGACACTCTGTAAATTGTTCACGCATGTGTAAAACAGATCGGGTAGCACAGTAAAGTATGTGATGAATTACGCTTTCAATACGCAAGCGTGCACAGATCGGGTAGTTGTAATAATAATAATAATAATACATTTTATTTATATAGCACCTTTGGGTGTGTTAGATCGGCTCAGTTATGTCATCACACACTCTGTAAACTCTTTACGCATGTGTAGAACAGATCATGTAGCACAGTAAAGCGTACAATGAGGTACACATTCAATATGCAAGCGTGCGCAGATCAGGTAGTTATAATAATAATAATATCATTTATTTACTGTATATAACACCTTTGTGTGTGTCAAATCGGCTCAGTTATGTCATCACAGACTCTGTAAACTGTTCACACATGTGTAAAACAGATCAGGTAGCATAGTAAAGAGTGTGATGAAGTACGCTTGCAATACGTATGTGTGCACAGATTGGGTAGTGACAGGTTGTGTCAAATTGGTTCGGTTATGTCATTAAACACATTTTCACACATGTGTAAGATCGTGTAGCACTGTAAAGTGTCAAATGAAGGAACTCTTCCAAAACGCACGCGCGTGTTGATCGATTAGGCAGCGTGGTTCAGGTAGTGACACACACCTCATAACCAGGGTTGCCTCCATCATAGAATTTGTCTAGCTTAGGACTCACATCTGGAAAAACGTTATTGTATTTTTCATTCTGTTGTTTTTCTTTCAATTATATGGGGATCACCAGAAGGTGCTCTAAACCTTTATGATCTTTTTTGTCCTTTTGTGAGAAGTTATCCAAATATACAGTGTCTTCAGAAAGTATTCATAATCCCTTACTTTTTCACACTTTGTTATGTTGCAGCTTTGTGCTAAAATCATTTAAATTAATTTTTCCATCATCAGGCAACACTCAATACCTGAAAATGACAAAGTGAAATAAGGATTTAAGGAATTTTTGCAAGTTCATTAAAAATAAAAAGCTGAAATTTAAGTATTCAGACAATTTGCTATGACACCTGAAATTTGGCTCAGGTAGACCCCATTCTACTGATCATACTTGAGATGTTTCAGTACTTTGTTTGGAGTCCATCTGTGGTCAATTCAATTGATTGATATGGATTAAGAAAGGCACACACCTCTCTATAGAAGGTCTCACAGTTGAGCAAAAACCACAAGGTACAGATCTGGGGAAGGCTACAAAACATTTCTGCAGCTTTAATGGTCCCCAAGAGCACAGTGGCCTTCAGAATCCTCAAATCTGTTGGCTTATTTCACATCTCATTTCTGCTTGGCTGCCATTTAATGAAGAAACAAATCAATTCAGAGGACTGAATCCTTAAAAACAGGGCCACTGAAATGAAGGGAAAAGGAGTTAATTAGCATTGAAAACTGGGCATTGATTAGGAAAAGGGTTAAAATGAAAACCTGCAGCCAGTTTGACACCCGTGGTTTAAACCAAAAATAGAGTTGGTAATTATACACCTATTACACCAGATGAGAAAGGCTGGTTCGAATTAAACAATTTTGTAGTAAAACTAAAGGGATCTATAGTTTTATATACTCATAATTTTTGAACACTCAGCCTAAGGAATTAATTAAATCGTTTTAGTTCAACGATTATAAGTGTTCAATCGTCCATCACAGATCAAATTTGAAGATGACTATATATAACTTGCCGCAATTGCCCAGATTATTCACTTGAGCAATTACGGATTACCTCACAAACACACAGTAGCTGAAAACAGAAACATTGTGGCATACATTTTTTATCACTCTGATTTTGGTTTTGGCTCTGTTCTTCTTCTTCTTTTGGCTGCTCCTGTTAAGGGTTGCCACAGTGGATCATCTTCTTCCATATCTTCCTGTCTTCTGCATCTTGTTCTGTCACACCCATCACCTGCATGTTCTCTCTCACCACATCCATAAACCTTTGCTTAGGCCTTCCTCTTTTCCTCTTCCCTGGCAGCTCTATCCTTAACATCCTTCTCCCAGTATACCCAGCATCTCTTCTCTGCACATGTCCAAACCAACGCCATCTTGTCTCTCTCTGACTTTGTCTCCCAACTGTCCAACTTGAGCTGACCCTCTAATGTGCTCATTTCTAATCCTGTCCATCCTCGTCACACCCAAATGCAAATCTTAGCATCTTTAACTCTGCCACCTCCAGTTCTGTCTCCTGCTTTCTGGTCAGTCTCCAACGTCTGACCAGAACGTCTCCAACCCATATAACATAGCTGGTCTCACTACCATCCTGTAGATCTTCCCTTTCACTCTTGCTGATACCCTTGTGTCACAAATCACTCCTGACACTCTTCTCCACCCTGCCTGCACTCTCTTTTTCACTTCTCTTCCACAATCCCCATTACTCTGTACTGTTGATCTCAAGTATTTAAACTCATCCACCTTCACCAACTCTACTCCTTGCATCCTCACCATTCCAATGATCTCCCTCTCATTCACACACATGTATTCTGTCTTGGTGGTCCTACTGACCTTCATTCCTCTCCTCTCTAGAGCATATCTCCACCTCTTCAGGGTCTCCTCAACCTGCTCCCTACTATCACTACAGATCACAGTGTCATCAGCAAACATCACAGTCCACGGGGACTCTCCTGTCTAATCTCATCTGTCAACCTGTCCATCACCATTTCAAATAAGAAAGGGCTCAGAGCCAGTCCCTGATGTAATCCCACCTCTGTCACTCCTACCGCAGACCTCACCACTATGACACGTCCCTCGTTCATATCCTGTACAACTCTTATGTACTTCTCTGCCACTCCCGACTTCCTCATACAATACCACAACTCCTCTCGAGGCACCCTGTCATATGCTTTCTTCAGGTCCACAAAGACGTAATGCAACTCCTTCTGGCCTTCTCTAAACTTCTCCATAAACATCCTCAGAGCAAACATCTCATCTGTGGTGCTCTTTCTTGGCATGAAACCATACTGCTGCTCACTAATTATCACCTCACTTCTTAACTGAGCTTCCACTACTCTTTTCCATAACTTCATGCTGTGGCTCATCAATTTTAACCCCTGTAGTTACTGCAGTCCTGCTCATCACCCTTATTCTTAAATATCAGCACCAGTACACTTCTTCTCCATCCTCAGGCATCCTCTTATATTCCAAGATTCCATTAAAAATCTGGTTAAAAACTCCAGTGCCATATCTCCTAAACACCTCCATGCTTTCACAGGTATGTCATCAATTATAGTTTATTGTCGAATTATTATATTTTTGCTGCTGCCACTGAAGCAAATTATGAGTCCCGTATGAAATACTGAAATGGACTTTGCCTATAGGGTAAGATAAACATTTTATTATGTTGTAGACTTATGCTAATACAGGGTGAGCCAAAATGAAGTACCACATTTCTCAAGGTCATTGCGCAAGGTAGAGGCAGCCGAGTGGGTTGTTGTGGGTGGGGGTCTTTTGATAGGCAATCCCTTGTAGTTTTCAGTCGGCAACGTGCCTTGGTCCGGGGCACATCGTGTTTTCATCAAAAAAAATCAAATCCATCATCAATACGCAACATGCCTTCCATACACACTTCAGCATTCCTCCTAACGGTGACATCCCAAATCAGAAAATGGGTGGCTAAATTTAGACAGACGGGTACAACATTGAACAGATAATCTCCAGGCCGTCCTCGGACTGTACGAAAACCTAAAACATCCAAGCTCTAAGGGCATTAATTTTGCAGTCTCCTAGATGTTGTAGGCCCTTACTTTTTGAGGAGGGAGGAGCAATGGTCACCATCACTTCAGAACGTTACATTGAAATGCTTTTTTTCTTGATAAATTTCAGTCAGGTTTTAGAACAAATCACAGCACAGAAACTGCACTTGTTAAAGTAGTAAATGACTTGCGGGTAAATGCAGACAGAGGCCATTTATTTGTTCTCATCCTCTTAGATCTGAGTGCTGCATTTGACACCATTGATCACAACATTCTTAGAAATCGCCTTAGTCAGTGGGTGGGCCTCTCTGGCAGGGTCTTAAATTGGTTTGAATCCTACCTGACAGGGAGAAAATATTTTGTTAGTTGTGGGAATTACAACTCGAAGACACATGATATCCAATATGGTGTTCCACAAGGCTCTATCCTGGGTCCGCTGCTCTTCTCAATCTACATGCTTCCGTTAGGTCAGATTATCTCAGGGCACAACGTGAGCTACCACAGCTATGCTGATGACACACAACTGTACTTATCAATAGCACCTGATGACTCCGACTCTATTGATTCACTAACAGAATGTCTGACTAGTATCTCAGAATGGATGAATAGTAACTTTCTCAAACTAAATAAAGAGAAAACTGAAATCTTAGTAATTGGCAATAATGGATTCAATGAGGTTATCAGAAATAAACTGGATACATTAGGATTAAAAGTCAAGACGGAGGTAAAAAGCTTAGGGGTGATTGTTGACTGTAATCTGAATTTTAAATCACATATTAATCAGATCATTAGGACAGCATTTTTCATTTAAGAAACATAAGTAAAGTTAGACCTCTTATATCACTGAAAGATGCTGAGAAATTAGTTCACGCGTTTGTTTTCAGTCGACTAGATTACTGTAATGCACTCCTCTCTGGACTACCCAAAAAAGATATAAATCGTTTGCAATGAGTGCAGAATGCAGCTGCTAGAATCCTAACTAGGAAAAGAAAATCAGAACACATCACACCAGTCTTAGCGTCACTACACTGGTTACCTGTGTCATTCAGAATTGACTTTAAAATTCTGCTTATGGTTTATAAAGCCTTAAATAATCTCGCCCCATCTTATATATCGGAATGTCTGACACCTTATATTCCAAATCGTAACCTCAGATCCTCAAATGAGTGTCTCCTTAGAATTCCAAGAACAAAACTTAAAAGAAGTGGTGAGGCGGTGGCCTTCTGCTGCTATGCACCTAAAATCTGGAATAGCCTGCCAATAGGAATTCACCAGGCTGATACAGTAGAGCAGTTTAAAACACTGCTGAAAACACATTACTTTAACATGGCCTTTTTATAACTTCATTTTAATCGTAATTTAACTTAATCCTGATATATGTATGTTCAATTCATCATAATAACTATTCATGGTGGCTCTAAAATCGGTACTGACCCCTACTCTCTTTTCTGTTTCTTTTTCCGGTTTCTTTGTGGTGGTGGCCTGCGCCACCTCCACCTACTCAAAGCTTCATGATGCTCCAACAATGATGGATGGATTTAAAGGCAGAAGTCTACGTGACCATCATCATCATCAAGCCCTTCCGTGAGAATCCTAAATCCAAAGAGGACTGTTTCATTTATGTTAGGTAGAATGCCCAGAGGGGACTGGGTGGTCTCATGGTCTGGAATCCCTACAGATTTGATTTTTCTCCAGCCGTCTGGAGTTTTTGTTTTTCTGTCCCCTGGCCATTGAACCTTACTCTTATTCGATGTTAATGTTGATTTATTTTTTATAATTATGTCTTTCATTTTTCTATTCTTTAATATGTAAAGCACTTTGAGCTACTGTTTGTATGAAAATGTGGTATATAAATAAATGTTGTTGTTGTTGTTGTTTTTGCGGCCCCCAACTGGAAGAAATGGATGTCTGGTTTCAGCAGGATGGAGATGTTTGTAGAGAAGCTGATCTCCCTATGTGGTGATGTTGGGTGGCCTTCACATTCGTCTGATCTCGCTCCGTGCGATTTCTTCTTGTGGGGCTGTCTCACATCAAAAGTATTCACACACCGACCCCAAAACGTTGAAGCTCTAAAGGATGCTATTCGCTACAAAATCGCCGCTACTCCTCTTGAGTCATGCAAGCATTCAGAAATTGTGTATTGCTAATGATGGCCACTGCCTTGAAGTCATCATTTTTAAAACTTAGTGAAAAAAATGTATGTTTAAGGGCCATGGCACTGACACTGAAGGACCTGCCTCCCAAAAGTGTAGCTTTGGTAAAGACTTTGTAGGAAGGCCAATGAAAAGAGAATTGCAGTAATTGATACAAGACATGATGAAAGCGTGAACCAATGTTTATTCATCATTACTAGTGAAAAATGGGCAAAGAGAAGAATTGTTACAGAGCTGAACGAATGCAGTTGTGGTGAGGAACTTGATATGCAGCTCAAAATTAAGTAATAGGTCAAATATTGTAATAAGATTGTCACACAAAGTAGATCGAAGAGTCATTAAAAAGGTTTGGGGCAGCCACCCATATGTTGTTCCCTGGCTGCAAAAGGTTATGAATTATGGCACGAATGTGCACAGATCGGAGTTCAAGACAGAACTGATGCTATAGATGAAAGATGGCAGCAAATTAAATTATGTCATCTAGCGCGGAACTGGAAGGGTCCTCCTCCTCCATAGGCTCAGACCCAGACATGACGTCATAAAAAAGGCCGGAACCGGAAGGGTCTACGTCCATAGGTTCGGGACTGGAAGCGATGTCAAAGGTACTAGAACCGGAAATTATGTCACTGTGGGGGCCAGAAGGAATTTCCCGTGAACGGTCTGCAGGAAAGTGAGAAAAAGAGTCAGCACACTCTGCAACCCCCTGGTCTGGCATGAAATTACTCTCGTTCAGGCCCTTCAGATGCCTCCCATGCGCACGTGTGTGACAGATATAACTGAATATCATCTGCATAGCAGTGGGCACGACTAGGAAAAATATGGCCAAGAGGTAGTAGGTAGAACAAAGAAAAGGAGGCCTAAGAACTGATCCCTGAGGGTCATCACACATAGCAGGAGTGTGATAAGCTGATTTCTGTTTCTACGGTACGACCTGAACCACAGCAAGGTTATGCCAGCAATACCAACAGAGGAGAGACAGGACACGAGTACATTACAATTAAAAGGGGAACCCTTAAATCATAGACGAGAACAACACCAAGAGAACCAGTAGCATTAGCATTAACAACATGCAGAAAAGATGTCTTAGTGCTGTGGTGTGTAAGGAAGCCAAATCAAAAATGAAAACAGTATATTAGATTTTTTTGCAAATGTATTAAAATTCTGTGGTGGGTTGGCGCCCTGCCCTGGATTGGTTCCTGCCTTGCGCCCTGTGTTGGCTGGGATTGGCTCCAGCAGACCCCTGTGACCCTGTGTTTGGATTCAACGGGTTGGAAAATGGATGGATGCATGTATTAAAATTGAAATCTCACATTGACACAAGTGTCCAGATCCTTTGCTATGACACTTGAGGTTTGGCTCAGGTGCATCCCATTCTATAGGGTGGTCCAGATCTAATTATGCAATTTTCATTACACTAGAACTTATTAAGTTTATTACATAGAAAATCACCCGAAAAATCCCGGACCATTGAGAAGTGTGCGAAATGACGACATGAAGAATTGCCTTTGTGCCGAACTGGAATCATCCCTGCATAAATCAAAGTCATCCAGATGATCTGGATCTGCATAATTAGATCTGGACCACCCTGTATTGATCATCACTGAGATGTTACAACACCTTGATTGAAGTCCTTCTTTGGTCAATACATTGGATTGGACTGATTAGGAGAGGCACACACGTGTCTATAGAAGGTCCCACAGTTGAGCAAAACCCAAACCATGAGGTTGAAGGAACTGCCTGCCTAGCTTACAGATAGGATGGTGTTGAGACACAGATCTATGAAAGACTAGGTTAAAGGTTCCCAATAGAACATTGGCCTCCATCACTCTTAAATGGAAGAAGTTTGGAACAACCACAACTCTTCTTAGAAACTGGATACCTGGACAAACTGAGCAATGGGTGAGTAGGACCTTGGTAAGAAAGGTGACCAAGAACCTGGTGGTGATTCAGACTTCCAGAGTTCCAGAGATCCTGTGTGGAGACGGGAGAAACCTCTAGGACAGGCATTGTACGGCCCCCGGGCTACATCCGGACCATCTGTGTGAGGTCAATGTGAAATTAGGAATCAAACATAATAATTGCACATCATGCATGCAATACAACAGCACTGCTTTTTATTTTGAAGGCGACTGCTATATTTTTTTTATGTACTGTCAAACATGTGCGAACAGGAGGGAGCCATATGGACCAAGTGAGGGTAATTCCATGCCAGGCCTAAACTTTCTTTTGTTGTCTCTGCAGACAAAATTATGGAAAAACCTGATCCAAGATGCAACTCTGAAGGCATCACTTCCTGTTCCAGCATCCAGAAGCACGTCACTTCCAGTTGTGGTGCCCGGAAACTCATCACTTCCGGTGGCGACCCCAGAAGCACGTCACTTCTGGGTTCACTACGCAACTTCCCGTCAGGACATTTAAAACCGCCATCTTCTTCAGCCATCCTCAGTTCAGGTACGGACTCCAATCCATTCACATCAGTGCTAATTTCAAACCCATTTGCAGCCAGGGGCGGTAGCTCTAAAATTTTTTAAGTGTGTCGAGTCTAATCAATTTACGTCCATACGTGCGTGTGTGTGTTTGTGCATATGAGCGCATGTACCCTCACTGTAATGTGTCGGTGAACAGACTTTTGCAAGAAATGTGAGTTAAATGTTAACCCTCAAAAATGTCAGCTCAGATTGATAAAGAATGTAGAGTTTTTAACAAGGTATGGACTTCTGAGTTCAAAGGTAAAGCCTTTGTGCCTACTTTGTGGAGAACAGCCATAATCATCAACCATTGAGGAGAAAGATTTAGCATGACCTGTAGGGCCTACCCGGTTTAAAAGGGCGCCAAATTAGCTGCCCAGCCTCCTTTGTGATCAGCACATCAGAGTTGCTGTGCGTTCAAAACAGAATGGGAAACACTCTGGGATGTCCAAGGGAGCCATTTTCAACATCACATCTGTGGGATGGGCAATAGCAAGGTGGTCCTGCAGGAGCGTTATCCGGCTCCAGTGGTAGAGGAGCTTCATGCACCTGTTGAGTATCCATAGGTGCCAAACCCCACTCTTGGTACCATGTGAGGGGTGAATCACTATCATGCACCCGAGAGAAGACGCTGAGTCAAAAGGCTTCCAGAAAACCAACTTTATTCCAATCAAAACAGGAAGAGTCGGGGTATTTATTCAATACACAACCGTCAAGCAGTGATGGGACCAGGTCAGTGGCCGGGTTAGAATGTTCCTCACATCAACGATCGACAACCAATCCTTGACAGATGTGTCAACTACGTTTCGCCGTGAAGCACAGTTGGAGAGGGCCTCAAAGGGTCTCAACAATCTCACGCTGTATTTACAATTTGAATCGCCATTACGAGACTAAACATGCAAAGAAATCTACTGTAGGAATTTGACTGATTTAGAGCTGGCACAGACATCTGAAGCTTTGCCAGCTGAGCTGCAAAAACAACAATGACTTTTGACCAAACTTTACACATCCAGGGATGGAGCATCTCACAAAATCTCAAAAAAACAGTAAGCCATTCTCTGATGGACGAGTGTTTGGTGGACTTTGCAGCACTAATATGCCTTGAGAAAAGAAGAAGCTTTTTGAGAATGTGACCCTCTCCGGGCGAACCGTAATGAGAAGGACATCTGGAGCTTCAGCTGCAAAACAAGGCGGACACTTTTCACTTCTTTTGCTTGGCTCTGGACAGACGAGAGCTGTGATGTCCACGACGCAAACCAGTGACTTATCTTTGTACGTGGGATAGCAAAAGACTTTGAGATTATGGAGGAGCTGGCAGTAATGCGCTCAGTGAAAGGGACAATGACTGGAAGCGATTTGTTCACGGAGGCACATGTATGCTTGGACAAGCTGGGACTGAAAAGGGGCAAACTGGCAGGTGTTACAACCGATGGTTGTCCAAATTGGACTGGGAAAAATGTTGGACTTTTGAAGCGGATGCAAGATAAAGTGACTGTAATGAACCCAGAACAGATCAGGAGGTGTTGTATAAGTCAGTGCCATTACTGATGTTGTAACTTAAATAGTTAACTTCATCAGAGCAAAGGCATTGAATCAGAGACGATTTGTTGCACTTTTGGAGGAGCATGAAACTGAACATGGTGACATAGGCTATGAGGGGCGTTCAACAATTTATATACCCCACTAGGATTGAAAAGAGTTTTCAGTATAAACCCCCGACAGCTCCGTACACTTCATCCACTTTTCCAGCAATGACTTTAACCCCTTTGGACCTTCAAACCAGGACGTCACAACTGCCTTGACGTCTTCATCACTTGAAAACCGCTGTCCACCGAGAGATTTCTTAGAAACTTGGAAGAGGAAATAATCTGAGGCAGCCAGATCAGGACTCTGTGGTGAATGGTTTAGCTGTTGGAATGCACATTCTCAGATGGCAGCCTGTGATAGACGTGACATGTGTGACAAATTAAGGCTTTATCGCTCCCTTGAACCCCTGTCCAAGACTCCAGACACCAGGTAAAAGTCCAAATGATGGCTTTATTTAAATGCCACAGTACACAAAGCACCCTCTCCTCGACTATACTCATAAACCAAACAATAATAAACACAATAAATCAATCCTCCAACTCCCAGACGCTTTGCCACCCTTCCACCCAGTTCAGCCGCTGTCTGGGAACTCCCACAGTCCTTTTATCCTCCCTGACCCGGAAGTGTTCCCAATCCCCAGTCCACGTGATTCTCTATCACTTCCGGGTCAGGTACGAGTCCTTCTTCTCACCCCGGAAGCACGTCGCTCTTCCTTTGACGCACTTCCGTGTTATAGGGCACAAATGAGTCTTCGGCCCTCCCTGCAGCTCCATCTTGCGGCCCCTGTGGTATCCAACAGGATCGTGTATAAAAACTACATAGTCCATGACTGGTCTTTTGGGCACCTCCATACTGCAGGGAGGGCTCCATCTGGCGGCCTGGGGGTATTGGACTTGATAACAAGCCAGCCAAATACCACACATGTGAACCGGCGCATTGTCGTGAAGTAGCAACACGCCTACTGTGAGCTTTCCTTGTCTTTTCTCCTTGATTGGCTCCTGCAAAGCGATCATTCTGTTGGTGTAATCTCCCCGGTTATGGTTGTCTTGTGTGGCATGAACCAAAATCACTTCACACAAGAAGTGCCACAATGGACTTTAACAGGCCCTGCCTCTTGACAGCCCCCCAGCCTTGACTCTCTGAGAAGACGAGGAAAAACTCCCAAAAAAACCTTGTAGGGAAAAAATGGAGGAAACCTCGGGAAAGGCAGTTCAGAGAGAGACCCCTTTCCAGGTAGGTTTGGCGTGCAGTGGGTGTCAAAAAGAAGGGCGTCAATACAATACAATACACAGAACAGAACACAAGTAATCCTCAATAGGGTATACAAATAAAAATATTACAAGTACTGAGCAGAATTCAACAGTAGATGATATCACATCATATGATTTGGATTTGTTTAGAGTCCTGGAGACCTCATCCATCAAGCTGCCTCCCCCTATTGGCCATTCCACAGCTGAGACAGCCAATCCGATGAAAGGACCCCTCTACCCGACGATTCCTACGATCCTCCATCAAAGACGACTTTACCTTAGGCAGGCAAAACAACTTGGCAGGTGGGCAGTGGCACCAAGTGCCACATTTGAGTACCGAGAAGAGAAACAGAACAGGTAAGGTCCTTCAAAAGTTCTTCAGTATTGCAGAAGACAGTTGCTGTGAAACTGCCTGCAGATTTTTCTTTCTTGAAAATTTTTGGGGTGGAGGATGACTTGTGCTTCTACTGCATTGACTCCATTTTGGACTCAGGATCTCTGTGATAGACCCAAGTCTCATCTCCAGTCCTCAAACGATGAATAAAATTCACTTGGTCTTCACAGAACATCTTCAAGTTCTCCTGACAGCACTGGAGCCTCGTCATGGCGTCAGCATTCTTGGAACCCATCTTGCACTGACCTTTGACATGGCCAACTTTTCATGAATTATTTTCCAAACCGTACCTGCTGAGATGCCCATTTCTTCAGCTATTCTGGAAACCTTAATTCGTCTGTCGACTTTCTTGCACATTTCAACTTCCACAGGCTGTCCACTATGAGGGTCATCTTCAATGGACTCTCTACCCCACTTAAACTGCTTGATCCAAAATTTACTTTATAGGATGATGCTAAGGTATGCAATACCAACCCGGGACTAGAGGGGGCACCGTTACTAAATGTGACTAACTGTCTATAATGCCGAGACGTTCTCAGAGGGGGCCGTCTCACTTCAGGGAGAGGCCTGCGTGTGTCCCATTTAGTGACGAGCCCCTTTCTCCACAGAGGCTAGATGGCTGTTTTCTGGATGATAGCATTCTATGGTGTGGCCCGGTTGGCACCTGAACTTTTCTTTGGGGCTCCAGTCGTCTATCCTTCCATCACCACATGTACTGCACTTACTGATAAAGATAAGAACTTATGTGTACAACTGTGATGTGCACATTTATTAAAAAGAACAAGATGCCGTCTTTGTGCTGATCACTTCATACTGCAACTCAGCCTGCTACAAACCAAATTAAAGCGATGATTAAAATAGGAAATGGAACTTCTCTGCATATTTTTCACTTTCAGATAAATATAATTAATATGCTGACATTTATAAGAGCCAACAGAACACGGTAGACAACAAAGAGGTAAAAACTAATTAAAATGAAGGATCTGAGCCTTTAAGAATCTGTCTTATTTAAAAACAGAGGCAGCAAATATTACTTTTTGTCTTAGTTCAGCTTTTTTTCAAGAGCTTATTACATGTATTATATTCATTTAAACTTTTTAAATATTTTTCACTTAAATCCTCCATGACCCTTTTAAGGACATATCGGGTTAGAAAAGGAATGAGTGAATGAATGAAAAATAAAACCTTAACTTTTCTTGCAATGATATATATATATATATATATATATATATATATATATATATATATATATATATATATATATATATTGTGGTGGGACGCCCAGGAGGACCAGAGGAGGGCTTGTGCCTCCTCCAGACCGAGAGGGGGCGTCCGTCCTGGTTGTACTGGATGCCTCGGGTAGAGGGCTTGGAAGCCCAGCCCTGTAGGGACCCGTGGCCACCGCCAGGCGGCGCCCCAGTGCCTGATCATCCCAGGAGCCTGACACTTCCACCACACGGGGGTGTGTCCGCGGGAGATTGCCGGGAAGCAGCTGGAGCCCATCCGGGTTCCTATAAAAGGGGCCGCCTCCCTCCAGTCATTGACAAGAGTCGGGTGGAAGAGTGGCAACGTCTGGAGGAGGAAGGAGGCGGTAAGAAGAAAAGAGAGAGAGTGAGAGAGAAAAAGAGAAGAAGAAAAGAGAAGGCATTGGAGTGGCCTGGACTGAGGAGGGTTGGTGAGCAGAATTGTAGAAAAAGAAATGGAAAATAAACCAGTGATTGTGGGTGACATTAACGTGTCTGCCTGTCTGTGTCCGGGCGAGGTTCACAATATATATATATATATATATATATATATATATATATATATATATATATATATATATATATATATATATATATATATATATATATATATATACAGTATATATTTATATATATTGTCACAGGTGGCTGGGGGTGGTACACGGCCGTGGCGCCCAGAAGGACCGCAGGAGGGCTTACGCTTCACCCAGACCACATGGGGGCGACTGCCCTGGTGGCTATGGAGACCACGGGTACAGAGTTTTGAAGCTCAACCCTGTAGGGGCCCGTGATCACTGCTAGGGGGCGCCTCAATGCCTGTGGAGCCCTGGACCCCAGCACTTCTGGGTGTGGAAGAGGATCCAGGACACTCAGAGTGCTTCAGGGTTTGCAGCTGGTACTCCTGCCACACTGGGGAGTGTCGGCGGAGGCTTGTCAGGAAGCACCTGGAGCTCGTCCGGGTGTGAATAAAAGGGGCCACCTCCCTCCATTTGGTGGCTTTAAGTCGGGTGGAAGAAGGACGAAGAATGGAGGCGGCCTGAAGAGATGGAAAGAGGCAGTGTGAGACCAGGATTTTGGGGGAGCTTAGGGGGTTTGTGTGCACAATTGTAAATAGTGACTGTAAATAAACGTGTGGTGGTGCATTTAAAACATGTTTGCCTGTCTGTGTCCGGGTTCAGTTCCACAATATATATATATATATATATATATATGTGGAACGAGCCGACACAGACAGGCAGACATCGTTTCTTCACCCAACACACGTTTTATTTACAAATATATTTACAATATTTTAAGTGCACACCCAGTGCCTCCAGCACCGATCCCCCAAAGTCCAGGCCTCACAGTCACAAACTGCCTTCCTTCTGGCCGCCTCCACTCCTCTCTCGAGCTCCGTCCTCTTCCACCCGACTCTTGCTGTCGACGGAAGGGAGGCGGCCCCTTAAATAGCAACCCAGATAGGCTCCAGCTGCTTTCCCAGCAATCCCCCACGGACACACCCCTGTGTGGTGGAAGTGCCGGCTGCGCATCCAGAAGCCCTCCGGGTGTCCCCAGTCTTCTTCCCCCCAGCACTTCCTGGTGTGGCGGAAGTGCTGGGCTCCAGGTTTCTTCAGGCACCGGGGCGCCGCCTGGCGGTGGCCACAGGCCCCTACAGGGTTGGGCTTCCAAGCCCTCTACCCGTGGCCCCCAACAAAACCAGGGGGGTCGCCCCCTCACGGTCTGGAGAAGGCAGAAGCGTCCCAGCTCCCCCCCAGCCGCATGTGACAATATATATATATATATATATATATATATATATATATATATATATATATATATATACATATAATAAGAAAACAAAAGGAACAAGATTAAGGTTCGGGGGCATCTGCCCCATATATTGTCAGGTTCGCTGTAAGGCGAAACGATTGTAGGTTAGAAACGGGACTAGTCTCTCGAATCGAGTCATATAACATACTGAAGACCAGGAGGATCATCAGGTTTATATAGTGGAGAGGGAGGAAGAGGCGGGTCATCAAGAGGAAGTAACGTCTTCCCAGGGGCGGTCTTATGCTGAAACAGGAAGTGAAGTTCTTAAGTGTTCCTGCAAGGAATGAGAGAAAGTATTAGTGCATATAATTAGTCCCATGCGGCTATATTGTAGTGTGTGGCCGGGGCCCTTACACGGCTGGGACGCCTCCACACCGGGAGGACCAGGGGAGCAAGTGTGGCCAGAGTGTTACACTAGGTTGCAGTGGTGCCTTGGACTTCCCCAGGGCTCCATGGGAGTTGGAGTTTGGTGCAGCACTGTTGGGATCTGCAGGCACCGCCATGGGGGTGTTGCAGCAGGAGCCGTTGAGCCCTTATGGGCAGTTCTTCCACCACACCTGGAAGTGTTGCCGGAAATAAGTCATCAAGCACCTGAAGCTCCTTATAAAAGGAGCCAGCAGCCACTACTCGGAGAGCCAGAGTTGAGAGGAGGTCTGCTGAAGCCTCTTATAACTTTGCAAGATGCTGAGAAATTAGTTCACGCTTTTGTTTTTAGTCGACTAGATTACTGTAACGCACTCCTCTCAGGATGACCCAAAAAAGACATCAGTCGATTACAACGAGTGCAGAATGGAGCTGACAGAATCGTAACTAGGAAAAGAAAATCCGAGCACATCACACCAGATCAGTTTACAAAGCCTTAAATCATCTGCTCCATCCTAGATTTCAGAACGTCTTTCACCTTACACTCCAAATTGTAATCTTAGATCTTCAAAGGAGCGTCTGCTTATTATTCCAAGAGCTAAACTTATAAGAAGTGGTGAAGCGGCCTTCTGCTGTTAGGCACCTAAAATCTGGAATAGCTGACCGATAGAAACTCGCCAGGCTAATACGGTGGAGCACTTTAATAAACTGCTAAAAATGACCATCATCATCAAGTTCTGCCGTGTGAACCCTGAATGCCATGAGGACTGACTGAGATCATTTATGTTAGGTAGAATGCCTAGAGGGGGCTGGGTGGTCTCGTGGCATCAGAACCCCTGCAGATTTTTTTTTTTTCTCCAGCTGTCTGGAGTTTTTTTTTATGTACAAGTCCTTTTCTTCACCCCGGAAGCACAGCACTTCTGTTGTCGCTCTTCCTTTGACGCACTTCCGGGTTATAGGGCACAAATGAGTCTTCGGCCCTCCCTGCAGCTCCCTCTTGCAGCCCCTGTGGTATCCAGCAGGGTCGTGTATAAAAACTACATAGTCCATGATTCCCTGCTGGTCTTTGGGGCACCGCCATACTGCCGGGAGGGCTCAATCTGGCGGCCTGGGGGTATTGGCTGGGATGACAAGCTGGCCATATACCACAACACTCATACACACACACATACATACACACACACACACACACACACACACACACACATACACACACACATACACACGCACACACAGAGTCATACACACACAAGGTCACACACACACACACGGTCACACACACTCATACACACATACACACACACATATATGGTCACACACATGGTCACACACACACACACACACTCACACTCAAACATAAACACACACACTCAAGGTCATACACACACACACTCATACACACTCACTAAGGCCAAGTTAGGATTGCCAATTCAGCAAACCTGCAATGTGAATTTCCCCTTGGAAATTTATAAAGTATCTATCTATCTATCTACTGTATCTATCTATCTATTATATAGTGCCCTATCTATCTATCTATCTATCTATCTATCTATCTATCTATCTATCTATCTATCTATCTATCTATCTATCTATCTATCTATGTCTTTAAAAGTGTGGGAAGAAGCCGGAGAACAACCACGCAGACACGGGGAGAACATACAGACTCCACGGAGGGAAGACCAGGGACGCGGACCCTGGAGAAGAAAAGTCACACAATGAAAAATATATAAAAAGCAAAAACAACCAATAAAATCAGAAGTGTGAGCAACAGCCAGTGAGTGCATTCGTGTGAAACCCTTTTACACAACGCCAGAGAAAAAGCATTCAAAGCTCTTCAGGTGCCTTTTACAAGGACTCATACTTAAGAGCTTAATTTTAAATGCTGAACATAAAGAAGCACTTTTTTTTATCCAAAAGTGTAAAGTGAGTCACCTGTCATGTCGAAATGAGACCAGAAGAGTGTGTGACAGAAGAGCCGTTCAGATTCTCAGGCTCGCTCAGTACTTGACCTTTTGTACAGTCGTGGAGTCTTAACTGAGCGGCTCCTTCCTGACATTTCTTATCTTTGTCGTGTCTTATTGTACTTTCTATTAACATCATATACATCATCCCACCCGTGTCAATTTTAATTTGCCACTTACCGACTGTCAGGCTTATAATAAACTTGGCATATTCTCCTCAGCAGAACTCAGCACGCCAGACCTGAGCTGATTACGTTCACATCAACGTGCTTCAATGGCTTGTGATGACTTGCACTGTGAATTTGTAACATCGCATTCTGATAGCTGTGGCTGATGGAATGGGGGCTACATGTAAGGGGGGCTTATTTACTCGAGAGTTCATTCTACAATGAGGTGAAACACAAGCACATTGAAAAGAAAAATAAAAAAAAAATGAGTATAGCCATTAATATATAGAGGGGATTCAAAAAGAATTTTGACCCCTTCAGTTTCCGCGCACTTTGCTGTGGTGCAGGTTTAATTTTAAATGGAACAGTTTGTCATTTTTGCCCATCAATCAACACTCAAATAACCCATTATGACACTGGGAAAACATTAAAAATCAAAAACTGATATCTCTCATTCCTAGAGGCGTTCAGACCCTTTGCTGTGACACTTCAAATTGTCAGTCAGTTAGTCAGTCAGTCAGTCAGTCAGTCATTGTCCAACCCGCTCTATCCTAACTACAGGGTCATTGGGGTCTGCTGGAGCCAAACCCAGCCAGCACAGGGCGCAAGGCAGGAAACAAACCCAGGGAAGGGCGCTAGCCCACCGCAGACTATTATATAGTGCCTTTCATATTTATTTATCTATCATATAGTGCCTTTCATATCTATCTATCTGTCTATCTATCTATCTGTCTATCTGTCTATCTGTCTATCTATCTATCTGTCTATCTGTCTATTGTCACACACGTGTGCATAGGACTCAGCTGAAGGGGTTAGAAAGGACTGAAGGGCGGGGTACACTGACGCTCCTAAGTTCCCTCCAGGAGCCCATCACTTCTGGTCCCGGCCCCGAGGACGACGTAACTTCTGCCCAACGTCCTATAAAGCCTCCCACCTTTGCTCTGGGAGGCAGTTCTGTTTTGGACTCTGTCGTGTAAACTTGCTTTTGCAGCTAGGAAACCACATTAAACGGGTGGCTGCCCCAAACCTTGCCCTGCTACGAGTCTCTTCTTGTTACACTATTATATAGTGCCTTTCTCATCTATCTATCTATCTATCTATCTATCTATCTATCTATCTATCTATCTATCTATCTATCTATCTATCTATCTATCTATCTATCTATCTATCTATCTATTATATAGTGCCTTTCCTATCTATCTATCTATCTATCTATCTATCTATCTATCTATCTATCTATCTATTATATAGTGCCTTTCCTATCTATCTATCTATCTATCTATCTATCTATCTATCTATCTATCTATCTATCATAGTCAGTCAGTGTCTAGCCCACTATATTCTAACTACAGGGCCAACACCCTATGTTGCTGGAGCCAACACGGGCTGCAAGGCAGGAACAAACCCTAGGCAGGGTGCCAGCCCACCGCAGGGCACACACGCACACACTAGGGACAATGTCTTTGGACTGTGGGAGGAAACCCACGCAGAGACGGGGAGAACATGCAAACTCCACACAGGGAGGACCCGGGAAGCGAACCCGGGTCTTCTAACTGCGAGGCAGCAGCGCTACCCACTGCGCCACTGTGCTGACCAACTCCAAATTGTGCTCCGGTTTATCCTGTTTGCTTTAATCCTCCATGAGAAAAACAGGTATGCAGTACCGTGTTGGGCTGAGAGGGGGTGCTGTTGCTAACAGTCTTCATCCATCCATCCAGAGCCAATCCCAGCCAACACAGGGTGGAAGGCAGGAAACAAACCCCGGGCAGGGCGCCAGCCCACCGCAGGGCACACACACACACACTCACACACACCAAGCACACGCTAGGGACAGTTTAGGATCACCAAAGCACCAAACCTGCATGTCTTTGGACTGCTATCAGCCTTGTCTTTTTTTTTTTCTACTCCCAGTAAGAACACGCCCCTTGAAGAAAAGTAGCCCCGCCCCTTCTAACTGCAGGGCTATAAAGGTCATTTGGAAGGATGGAGCTCCCGGTGACAGAGCTGTTGCCTTTTTTTCCTCCTAGCCAGGAAGGCTGCTTATTTTGTTTCTATTTTTTTTGTGCCCTCGAGTACTGGATTTTGATTTGTATATTAGAGAATTACAAAAGGGCAACTCCAATGGACTCTACTTGAAATTATTTACCCGTCCACGGTCCTGGAGGGCAGCAGTGGCTGCAGGTTTTCATTCTAATCTTTTTCTTAATTACGTAGTGCCCTGTTTTTGCTGCTAATTGGCAGTCAGAGGTTCTCTGATGAGACGGGACAGCCTATCAGAAGGACGGCTACCTCAGCATCAATCAGGTGCATGTGGCAGCCCGACTGGAGTTTGCCAACTGGCATATAAAGGACTCTGAGCACATTACATATTTGGGTGTGAGGAGACAAAAAATTGAACTCTGTCAGACAGAAAGTCCAACCCTAAGTTTGAAAAAGACAGAATCAGCTGCCTAATACCATCCTGACTGTGAATCCTGGTGGTGGCAGAATTATGATACTGGGAGACAGTGGGAGAGACTGGTCAGAATTGAAGCAAACATGAACGCACACAAATACAGAATGGACCGCGACAATAATCTGTTCCAGCATGCACAGCACCCCAGACTGGGGGACGATGGTTCACCTTTCAGCGTGACAATGACCTGAAGCATACTGGCAAGACAATGTTGGAGTGGCTTTGGGACAAGTCTGTGAGTGTCCTTGAGTGGCCCAGTCAAAGTCGAGACTTGAACCTCACACAACATCCGTGGAGAGACCTGAAGATGACCGTTTACAGACGCTGCCCGAAGCGTTGGCACTCCACATTGTAATGGAGCTCCCTAATGCAATGAAGCTTGAGGGGATCCTGCAGGAAGAATGGGATGGATGACCTGACCAAATCCAGGTGTGCAAAGCTTGTAGAGACGAGAAAAACCGTCATTTCTTCCAAAAGGGCTTCCTCAATGTACAGAATTAAGGGTCTGAATACTTATATGATGGATAGATTTTAGTTTAGATTTTTAATACATTTGCAACATGTTTTCACTTTGTCATTAGGGGTTATTGAGTGCAGGCTGATGGGAAAAAACAGCAAATGTATCCATTTAAAATTAAATCTACAACCCGTAAAAAAGTGGTGGGGTCCGAATACTTTCTGAATCCACTGTAACATTGTATAATCGAGTGAACTCAATTCAGAGTCGCCAGGTGGATGAACCCTACCCTGGCAGCACATGGCACATGGCAGGAATCCATTACAGAGTCAGTACAGTCAAATCACGCCAATTAATGTTTGGGGATGTGGAAGGAAAAGCCACAAAGACACCAGGAGAACACGCAAACTCCACCTGAGCCGGGATTCCTAGGAGTCTGCACCCATTCTTTAGGTCCAGGAGGGTCTTCCTCCCAAATGTTAGGCTGACTGTTGGTCGGTGGGCTCTGAGCTGCCACCTTATTCAGGTTTGATTGTTGCTGGATTTAGTGGGCTGGGGAATATGAAATGTGTCTGTGCGTGTGATAAATCCCCCAAGAGAGTCGAGAGGGAGCCCTTCGGTGACAGACCCCTCTGTGGCTGCTCCAGACCTTCTCGTGAATGCAGTTTAAATAGGAAGCTGGCATCTCACTCGGGTGCAAGAGACACAAGATAAGGAACCTCAAACTGTGGGCCACAAAGGTTCTGCTTATTAGTAAAGCCATCAGGTTATCTGATCACCTACTAAAGCTTTGCCTGCGCTCTAAAATCTTTTCCCATTTCTCTCTAATCTATTTTTTATGTCTTAACGCACACTTGTTGTAACATAATCTTTAATTTCCAGGGTTGATTTCAGTATCTCTACTATTTGCTAAAATAAAAATCAAGAAATGATGAAAACTGACAAATTTCGAGTTTCTTTTAATCAATATTTCATTTTCAAGAGCACTTAGTCAAAGAGAATTCATAAATATATTTTCAAAGAACAGCTCCGTGCTTTCAGAGAATCCCGGAGTGAATGAAGACAATTTATGAGCCGCTGAAGTCACTCGCGTGTTCTCGCAAAGAACAACAACTTCAGTCAGCCGCCCGTCGCTGTCCTGCTTCAATGGAACAGCAGAAAGAAAGAAAGAAAGAAAGAAAGAAAGAAAGAAAGAAAGAAGACGAAAGTGAGAGACGGCCGGAGTAGTGAAGACACCACGAGGTGCCAAACGGCAAGCGTCTCCGCATCACCACGTCACAAGCAGGCACTGATAAACGGCCACGAACGACGGGCAACACTACCACTGAGCCCAAATGCTGAAAAGCAACAAGTGAGTGCTTACGAGTTCGAAGAACAAACTTTATTTAATGCAAATGTTTACAGACGAAGTGAGAACTGCAGCCTTACTTCTACAATGGAAACATCAAATGTCGACGGTGCTCACCGAGTCATGCAGTGAATGAGAAGTGCAGGTTTTTGAACAAAATCAGCTTTAATGTACATTTGTGACACCTTTACAAGTACAGAATGCTGTTGATTAATCGCGTCCTTAAATCTACAGCCGGCAGCACAGCAGCAGCTGAAAGGACTCACTTAGGGGGTCACACAGGGAGCAGCTGACACAGGGGGGATCTTCACACTGCTGCTTTAGATAAAGGGATAGGAAAGACGCTATATAAATTATGGATTCAAAGGAAAGGCACTACAAGAAATAGACAGAAAGAAAAGATGGGAGATAATGAAAGACACTAAATTAACTAAGCATACATTGAAATAAAAGGAACACTAAAGAAAGAAAGACACTCTATACAACATAGACAGATAATGAGAGGCATTACATAAAACATCAGTTAAACTGGAAACAACGAAGAAAGAAAGAGGACGGACGGATGGACAGACAGACAGACAGATAGATAGATAGATGTGAAAGGCACTATATGACAGATAGATAGATGTGAAAGGCACTATATAATAGATAGATAGATAGATAGATAGATAGATGATATGAAAGGCACTATATGATAGCCAGATAGAGTCCCATTGTCTCATTATGGACCCCTGCAGGGCAGCATGGGAGTTGTGGCTCCATAGGCCTGCCCAGTCAGGTTCTGTGGGGTCCGCCAGGAGGAGCTGTCAGATAGGGACAATACAAAGACCACTGTAGTCCTGCCTGACCCGAAAGTGCTTCCTGGAGGCAATTGATCAAGCACTGGAAGTACTTCTGGGTACAGAATTAAAAGATAGGGAAGAAGAAGACACTCACCTGGAGGATTAAAAGAAAGATTAAGGAAGGAAAGACTGTATTGTTGTGAGTGGGAAAACAAGACATGTGAAAAGCTACTCTGTTTATTAAAAATACTTTCACTTGAACCCTGACTGGCTGTATATAGTTGTGTCGGAGGTTTTGGGGCTCAGTGATGCCTCCTTCAGGCCATGAGAGATAGATAGATAGATATGAAAGGCACTATATAACAGATAGATAGATAGATAGATAGATAGATAGATAGATAGATATGAAAGGCACTATATGATAGATAGATAGATAGATAGATTTGATAAGACACTATATGAATACCTGAATTGCTATTTTGTGGTTGTCACAAGCAGCAGTGCACTCCTCACTGCACTTGACCCCTAGTTTGGCTCTCAGGTGACAGGCTTTCCCTCCATATGCCCGGCTCTCAACTGATGATGCCCTGCAGAGGACTGGTATCCTGCCCTGCACCGACTCTTCCCTCTCCTTGGGGGGTTGGCGGCCTGTGCCGCGTTGCCGAGTCGGTGGACGTGTCGTCTGCCTGCTGATCGAAGGCCCTTTTGATTGTAATGACATATCTTGCTAGTGTTGGGTTGAGCACAGTAAATACTGAGTCTTACTGGTAGACATTATCCTGCCATCATCGCCACATGATGATAATCTCATGTCCAGAAGGAGCTTTCAGAGAACCCGTTTGACTTTTCAAGGGCCAGTGACATTAGTGATATTTTAGATTTTGCAGCCAAATCTCCGTCTGATCAGCTCAGGCTGTCACTTGAGCTAAATGACGTTGTTCACATTGCTACATCTGCTTGTGGATTTGCTGAAATGACTGATAGAAGGTTCTTTTGCAGGATATGCAGTACACGTTTACTTTGAAGATAATACGTCACTTAATATGGGAAAGCAGAAAAAAAAATTAATCTTTGCTTCAGAATGAAAAGCCCATAAAAAGAAATCAACTGACAAGGATTTTCCGTTAATTCCTTGGATTTACTGTATAAATCAATAAAGCAATAGCCTTTATCTCACCATAAAAACTGCATATATTTCTTTTTTCAGCTTCTGCATTTAATTCCAATGTCTGTCCATCCTTTGTTGAACTCACTTAATCTACAGCAAGGTAGCAGGGGTCAGGGAGTGTCCTACCAGCACAGGGGGCAATGAAACAAGAACCCCTGGAAGGGGCGGCAGCCCATCACTCACTCAGAAATGCGCAGCACAGTTTAGTATTGTTACTTAATCTAACATGGACATCTTAGTCATGTTAGGGGAAAAACTGGAATACCTGGAGAAGAAACCCAGACAGACAAGAAAAAGGAGACCCAGAGCAGTAGAGCTGCGACTCAGGAGTGCTGACCACTGTGCCGCCACACTGTATTCTGAGAGGATCTGCACGGCTTAACTGCAATGTACTGTGGGTAATAAACTGATGCTGATGATTCCAAAACATAAAATGGCCACAGGATGTTGAAAGAGATGGCAAGTAGCGCTGAGTCTGTCATGAGAAAAATGACAAGATCATTCAGGGGAACGTGGTGAATGGGTGAAGCGGATCACAAAAATCACACATTGTGAGCAGCAAGGTCAGCATTAACTCTGAGTAAAACCCAATAAATCTGTCACTCATAATTTGCTTCAAGGAGCATCCCATAATAAAAGACTTCAAAGAGAAAATGGCAGAAATCCTTTATAATAATAAGTCTACTATTTCAAAAAATGGAGAGAAGATCACTTGAGTGCAGAAAGAGATCATCAGTTTCATAGGCAAAGGTAAATGAAGTGGCTCTGTTTAAAGAAATCCAAAAATGAATCCACATCATTATTATGGACAGGAGCATCAAACCACAGAACAAAAGACAGATGGAGGAGGTAATGCTAAGAACTGCCATAAATGAGCACGAGAAGCTGTTCATCCAGCAACATTCTTTCAGCTTAAGGGTGACTCAATAGTGTTGATCGGCAAATTTCGCCAAAGTGTTACACACCGTGAATTTTCCTGCGTTCGCGTTCTCCTTGTCACACATGTGCGAGTTGGAGGAAGCTGTATGGACCAAGTGAAGGTAATTTCACGTCAGGCCAGGAGGTGGCAGGGTACACTAAACCATCTTCTGTTGTCTCTACAGACCAAACACTGGAAAACCAGTTTGATTCAACCTTGAAGACATCACTTCCTGTTCCGCCATGTCACTTCCGGTCCTGGCCTTTAAAGCCGCCATGTTTTGAACGGTAAAACAGTTCAATTTGGAACTCAAACAGTGCACGTAAGTGCTCCTTCAAATACCCATTTACAGTCAGGGACAATATATGGGAGGCTGATTATTTTCACAGCCCCTATTCGTCAAATTATTTTATTGTGTCACACACGTATAAGTATGAGGCTGCTAAAACGCCTGAGTAATTGTAATACCACCACTGACCAAGGGGTGGCAGAGTGTGCTGACTGTCTCTCTCAGTTACTTGCAGACTGTTCCCAGGAAATCCCGGCAGGTTCCGGCATCTTCAATGACATCACTTCCAGTCCCTGGCAACATCACTTCCGGGTCTGACACCAGAAAAGATGTCACTCCCGGTCCTGACAACATCACTTCCAGGTCTGGTACCAGAGATGACGTCACTCCCGGTCCCGACAACATCACTTCCCGGTCCGCCCCCAGAGACGATGTTACGTCCGGTCCCCGACAACATCACCTCTGGGTCATCCCCCAGAGATGATGTCACTCCCAGTCCCAACAACATCACTTCCAGGCCAGGCACCAGAGATGATGTCACTTCCGGTCCCCAACAACATCACTTCTGGGTCTGCCCCCAGAGATGACGTCACTCCCGGTCCCGACAACATCACTTCCAGGCCAGGCACCAGAGATGACGTCACTTACGGTCCCCAACAACATCACTTCTGGGTCAGCCCCCAGAGATGACGTTACTTCCGGTCCCGACAACATCCCTTTCAGGCCAGGCACCAGAGATGACGTCACTCCCGGTCCCCGACAACATCACTTCCGGGTCCGACACCAGAGATGACGTTACTTCTGGTCCCCAGCAACATCACTTCTGGTTCCGGCCCTAAAGATGATGTCATTTCTTGACCGGGCCTTTAAAGCTGCCATCTTTCTTGTCTTTGATCAGTTCAGTTTTGAATTCAATTCAATTTTAGCAGCCAGGATACAATATATGGGAGGCTGCCCCAAACCTTTATCATGTCTTTTGGCATTACTCGTCACAATTGATAATTCGGCCAGTTTAGGCGAACTTTTTCTTTCAGTGCCCCATATTGCTTTGCGAGGTCAGTTCGACATCCCCTCGAACATTGAATGGGACCGCCTCCCCGGATATGTAATGCTGTTCATGTGCACTACGGATGATGTAGGACTTAGTTAGGGGTCAAGAGATAAGTAAGTAAAGCAGGTTCTCAAAATGTTACTTTTATGAAACATACACAGCATAAATAACGAGTTCTCTTTGCTTGTCACCAAGTGTGCAGATCAAGCTTCGAGTTCCACGTCAGTATAGAAGAGAAGGAGGCGCGTGTCCTATGCATACATAATTAGCCACATTGGAGATAAAAAACAAACCTTGAAGGAGCCTGTAGCCCTCAAACACAAGAGACTCTATGAAATAATAATAATAATAATAATAATAATAATAATAATAATAATAACGAAAGATGTATTACTCTTTACAAGACGTTTCTACCTTTTTGATAGAAGAAAAAGTGCAAAGCATCAGCATAGACAGTTTGGAGAGCCTTCAGCGCGACTTCAACAGAGAGAACGAGCCAGCGGCTTCAATCATGACACGCCACTTTGAATTTTCTGCCTTTAAAAGACCTACGTATTTTTTCTATTCATGATGATTTTGGCATTTCTGCTTTGTTTTGACGACAAACATGATTGGGTGTCTCCGACTACGTCCTTTCTTCTTTGATCACACGGAGGCTCAGAGGGGCAGCTGACGCACAGCTCAGGCTATCTTTTTGGCCACATTATTTGGTCCAGTATAGTTGGCAGACATTTCCCTTGCCCTCAAGGACACTTTAAAGATGATCGCCCTTCTATATCTAGTCAAATCTAGCTCAGTTAGTCCTTCCTTGTTGACTTCAATGCATTTCTCTGAGTTCGGCGATATTCGCAAATGTTTCCGTGATTTCTCCAAACTCAAGGTGGAATTCACTCATCAATTAAGGGAAATTGCATTTAGGACTGAAGCCAGGATGCTCTTCTTTACGCAAAGAGTTGTGGGACTCGAAACAAACTACCGAGACATGGAGTTGGAGAAGAAACCTTGAAAACCTTTAAGAAGAATCTGGATGAGATGTTGGGACAGTTTAGCTATGAGCTAAACAAACGGTCTTGATGGACTGATTGGTCTCCTCTTGTTTGTCAAATTTCTTTTGTTTTGTTGTTCAAATCACCGTTCAGTTCCTTCTCGCTATAAACCTGTTTAGTTCCAAGCAGAGGAGACTACGTGGAGACCTAATAGAGGTACTTGAGATCTTCAAAGGCATTAATAAAAGGGAACCAGTAATATTCTTTGGGCTTAAAGGTGAATCACATAGTTGAGGACATCAGAGGAAATTAAGGGGAAGTGCATTTAGGACTGAAGCTAGGATGCTCTTCTTTACGCAAAGAGTTGTGGGACTCGGAACAAACTACAGAGTTGGAGAAGAAACCTTGACAACCTTTAAGAAGAATCTGGATGAGATGTTGGGACAGTTTAGCTATGAGCTAAACAAACGGGCTTGATGGACTGATTGGTCTCCTCTCGTTTGCCAAATTTCTTTTGTTTTGTTGTTTAAGTCACCGTCCAGCTCTTTCTCGCTAGGCAGTGTTCTTATGTTCTCATTAAACCGGTTTAGATTCAAGCAGAGGAGACTACGTGGAGACCTAATGGAGGTACTTGAGGTCCTCAATTGATAAAGGAGAACCAGTAATATTATTTTGGCTTAAAGGTGAATTGCATAGTCGAGGACATCAGTGGAAATTAAGGGGATGTGCATTTAGGACTGAAGCCAGGAAGCACTTCTTTATTCAAGGAATTGTGGGACTCGAAACAAACTACCGAGACATGGAGTAGAAGCAGAAACCTTGACTACCTTTAAGAAGAACCTGGATGAGATATTGGGACAGCTAAACATACGGGCTTGATGGACTGATTGGTCTCCTCTTGTTTGTCAAATTTCTTTTGTTTTGTTGTTTAAGTCACCGTCCAGCTCTTTCTCGCTAGGCAGTGTTCTTATGTTCTCATTAAACCGGTTTTGATTCAAGCAGAGGAGACGTGGAGACCTAATGGAGGTACTTGACATCTTCAAAGGCATTAATAAAAGGGAACCAGTAATATTCTTTGGGCTTAAAGGTGAATCGCATAGTCGAGGACATCAGTGGAAATTAAGGGGATGTGCATTTAGGACTGAAGCCAGGAAGCACTTCTTTATTCAAGGAATTGTGGGACTCGAAACAAACTACCGAGACATGGAGTAGAAGCAGAAACCTTGACTACCTTTAAGAAGAACCTGGATGAGATATTGGGACAGCTAAACATACGGGCTTGATGGACTGATTGGTCTCCTCTTGTTTGTCAAATTTCTTTTGTTTTGTTGTTCAAATCACCGTTCAGTTCTTTCTCGCTATAAACCTGTTTAGTTCCGAGCAGAGGAGACTACGTGGAGACCTAATGGAGGTACTTGACATCTTCAAAGGCATTAATAAAAGGGAACCAGTAATATTCTTTGGGCTTAAAGGTGAATCACATAGTTGAGGACATCAGAGGAAATTAAAGGGAAGTGCATTTAGGACTGAAGCCAGGAAGCTCTTCTTTATGCAAAGAGTTATGGGACTCTGGAACAAACTACCGAGACATGGAGCTGAAGAAGAAATCTCAGCAACTTTAAGGAAGTACCTGGGTGAGATCTTGGGGCAGTTGAGCTATTAGCTAAACCAACAGGCTTGACGGACTAAATGGTCTCCTCTCGTTGGCCAAATTTCTTATGTTCTGTTGTTCAAGTCACTGTTCAGCACTTTAAAGAATATACTATTAGACAGCTGCAGTGGGCTGGCGCCCTGCCCGGGGTTTGTTCCTGCCTTGCGCCCTGTGTTGGCTGGGATTGGCTCCAGCAGATCCCCGTGACCCTGTGTTAGGATATAGCGGGTTGGACAATGACTGACTGACTATTAGATAGGCAGAATACAGTAAGCAGAAGCCATCAAACAAGGTGGTACTACTAGGGTTGGGTACGCCAGACCCAAACAGCCCTCTCATCAGAGCTAAAGAAGGCCAGAAACAAAGATATATTTTCATTTTTGACAACAGAAAAAATATGTTGTGCATTTTTAGGCGAAGCAAGACAGTTTAAGAATGGAGCGCATGACGTTATAAATAATTCTGAGTTTGCAAGAAGATATTTCAACAGAGTGCAGGCAGCTCTTTACAAACAGTGGGTGAGTGCTTCATAGAGTGGGCGGGGCCAGAAGAGTGTCTGGGTGGGGCTAGGCGTTTGAGTGGCAGCAGGCCACATCCTTACTATCAGGAGGGCATCAGGAAAAAGGGCAGAGATGTTCTTACGAAATGAATACGATGGAACCCCATGCAGGTGTTGCAGCACAGCTGCATTTACTTGTTCCATGGGGAGAGAAAGTCGCACTGGGATGGCAGAAGTGAAGGAAAAGTCCCCAATGTCTGTGTAGTTATATACAGTAGTACTAGCCGTTCCTCCGTGGCTCTGCCCACGTAGTGGTGAAACAGGACAGTGAGGAGGGCCCTGCCGCCCGGCTCCCTACTCCTGCAAGTGACCTATGATTCTTAGTGCGATGAAAGAAGTCACAAAATCAACCGGAATGTTCAAGCTAATTCTAGAAAAAAAAAACGATCTAAATAGTTCTTTCGTTTGCTAGCTAAGCGGAGGTAAGAAACACCCTGAGGCTGGCACGTGAGTGAGGAGGATCCCACCACCCTCTCCTCGGCCAGCTGTATCTCTCTGTGCTTTGTGCAAATAAAGCAAACTATGATACTTAGCGCAATGAGAGAAGTCACAAAATCAATGGAATCTTCAATTAAATTATAGAAAAAAAAACCCAATCTAAATCCGTTAAGTAGTTCTCTCCTGAAAAGCTGACAGACAACCAGACAGACATTGGATTTTATATACATAGAGATGTATAGATTGCTAATTTTAATTCCATCTCAAGAGTACTTGATTGTGAAAAGAGGAGCTTCGACACACACAAAAAGGTTTGGGACAGCCACCCATTTATTCTCCCTGGCTGCAAATGGGTTTTTTTTTAGTGCCAACATGTGCATTGGTTTGAGTCCTGAATCGAACTGATGTGCTGAAGAAATGATGGCGGCTTTAAAGGCCGGAACCGGAAGTGACATCATCTGTGGCACCAGAACCAGAAGTGACGTCATTGGTGGTGCGTCTGGTAGGTTGTCCTGTATTTGGCCTGCAGAGATAACAGAAGTGGGATTAGTGCACCCTGCCACCCCCTGGCCTGGCGGGTAATTACCTCGACTTGGTCCACTCAGCTTCCTCCTACTCGCACATACATGTGTGACACAATTTATTTATTGACTTATCTGTTTGAAGAACACTGCACTTTTGTAACTTTGGATTTTTGAACCCTTTAGTTAGTAAGAGCCTGTTATGTGTCCTCACTGCCTGATTCATTTCAATCACGGGATCAAGGAAATGCTGGGCAGCTGCTGTCCACCTGGACCATCACACAGAACAACCAAATCATTTATCTGAACGAGTCACTCTGTGCAATACAGGTAGTCCCCGAATTATGGACATCCGACATACGATTTACGAATGGGGCCTTCATCTGTCGGGGGGACGCGAAGCAGGCTCCACAGTAACTGCCGCTCCGTCATCTCCAGCCTGGGGATGCTGCAAGCGGTGGCAGGATGGAGGATGGATGGGAGCGGTTTAGCTGCTCTTGCAGTGTAGTGTCCCTTGCACGGCTCCGGTTCATGAATGGGGTGGTGGGGGCTGCATCCCATTAATTCTGAGTGGGCAGCTGGGTGCACGGCAAACGCTCGTGTGCAGGACGGAGGGGGGCATTTCACTGCCCGCAGCCTTGCAGTGTCCCTCAAATGGCTGCCCCGTTTGTTCTCGATGAGCGGGCGGTGATGCTGCAAGCGGTGACCCAGTTATGGCTGAATGGAGGCCATTGGGGCGTGAATGGGGCGGCGTGGGGAGGGGGGGCAGCGTTGAAGTGTGCCTCGGGTGGCTGCCTGTTAAATGGGGGTGGTGGTGGGCAATTCACATACTGGCCGCATACTGTATACAAGAGGAGGTGACTGTGAGGTGGGCTGGTGATGAACCCCCCCCCCTCGCCACCCCAAGTCATTCTCAATAGCAAGCCTGCTTGTTCTGTTACGCACATAGCAGGAAGTTGTCTCTTGTCAGTAAATGAGACGTGTTGACGACGGGTGCCTTCCTGCTATGATAACGTGTACAGTGCTGTGCAGAAGAACTCGTCTTAACGTTTTGTCTTCACCCTTCAAGAATGTCTCTGAAACACAAATCTGATGCAAGTGCTGGTGATACAGTAAAGTAGAGAAAAAACATCACCATTGAAAATAAAGTAGAAATAATAAAAAGGTCAGAGAGACGTGAAACTCCATCATTCACTGGCAGAGCACTTGGTTACAGTTGGTCATGTGGAAGACGAATGTTCTCTTCGTTCCCTTGTACTAATTCATGTCTGAGAAGTAAGCTTTACGAAACCAAGTAATAGCATGCTTTGTTTTAGCAAACAGAAAAATGTTTGTGCAAAGGACTCAAGGTCTGAGCATTCCACACATGAGTCTGCCTTATCACGTTTTCCCTTAGCTTACATCTGAACGCCATAACAAAAGGGGCCAAGAAATCAAGTTGCATAAGGGACATTGAAGGGGCTCAAGGATTGTGTATAATAAAGTGTTGACTGTTACATTTTATAATGATATTAAATTACGTATTCTAGGGGTATAAAACTGGACCCCACCCAACAGACGGGGTTCAGAAGAGCCCTGACGCTGTCATGTATATTTGATTGTCTGCTTTTCTGAAACTCTTCTCACCGTGACTCTAAAAATAAAGCTGCTTTATAACCACACCTGCTGTCGGGTCTGAGATTTCGTCCACAGTCAACAATAGCATTTACTGTATTAAAATAATGGACCTGTTCTGACTTACATACTGTAAAAATTTCAACTTAAGTACAAACCTACAGTCCCTGTCTCGTACATAACCTGGGGACTTCCTGTACTGACTCCAACAGTTTGCAGTGTTATTTTATGTTGCTGGACATCACAGCCTATTTGAGATTGAGGGATGGCAGCAGCCATAGAGACTGAACCTTTAAAGCATTTGAAAGATGCCGAATGTATACAATCCTTCAAGTGTTAGTGCACTGTTTTTCAAAGTTGCTATGAAATCCCTTTGTTTCCAAATTTGCCCGCAGGCAAGTAAACTTGAATTTTGCATCAAACTGAATAGCCAAAATAAGTCAAAGAGAATTTATGAAAGCTACCATTTCAAGTTGGAACATATGCATAATTGAAATGCTTTTAACTCTTTGTAATTTGATTACAGAAGCTCTAACTTGGTCCAATGTCACATCACACGACTTCTAGTCATTGGGTATATCAGACTCGCCAACTGCTGTTGCTGATCTCGTTGCCAGGCCATGTCAGTTGTGACCGACAGAGGGCGCCACTGAGCCCCACACCCCTGACCCAATTTCAAGATCACAGTCGTGGAGTTGTTTTCATTCACAGAATGTACCTGTGTAGGCTTCTTCTTTTTAATAATATAATATCCTTCCACTCCTTCCAGGTGAGCGTTGTCCAACTCCATTCCCAAATCTGACTGCCCTGGATGAGGTTGAGTGGCTTCATTTATGCCGGACACAGGGGTACTTCTGGTGTCACATGGTGTCAACAGGAATTTCTTTAAAGTATGGTAGACCTCACCCACCAGCTCCCTCTAGCAGCACCATAGTACCTATCAGGACAACAACTCCCAAGATGCTTTGCAGGTGTACAAATGGGAGCTCCACCGGAAGGATGCTGCCACCTCGCATACTGGGGAATTATATGACGCCCCAAGAGTCAGTCCTTCCCTGTTCTTCCATTATCTTTCCTAGTCAGGCAAGGTACCAGGAACCAACTCGGTTGGGATGCCTATTTATCCAGATCCTCCTTAGAGGTCGGGATGCCAGTCCATCCATCTTGGCACCTACACAGCTTAAATGACTGCAAACACTTGGGCATGTCTCATTTACTGACTACGGTCTGACCCTCCAGTGCAGTCACTCTCGCCCCTTGCAGCCAATAATGTGCTGCCTGATGGTGCCAATATGGTACGAAGGGGTAACAGGTACGGTAAGTTTAGCTACAGTCTCTGTCCTTTGGTCTTTTCCCGATTCTGTTGCGGTACATAAAAAAAACGAGACATCAGACAGACGAGCTTTTCTTCTGTTTCCAGGGTCCAAAACACCTGCGCTCCTTCTTCGTGGTCTCTGCATTATATGAATTGTACTTCTGGAGGAGTATTTATTGGTTGTCAGCACTCATGCACACAAAGCAGTTCGTTTCCCCACGCAACAGGAGGCGATATTCCTCAAGGCTGAACCAGATTAAGACACCCAGAGGGTGGCATGGGAGTTGGAGTCCAGAAACACAACTGTGTTGGGATCTTTCGATAAGCAGGGCTGAATTGCAGATTAACGTCATACTCAGGACGGAGTGATTGAAGGTCAAGGGACCCTACGGAGGATCAGATCTGGTGACTGGGAAAGCCACTGAAGAACACTGAACTCATCATCATTTTCATGAAGCCAGTAGGAGACAACGTTTGCTTTGTGACAGGGAGCATTATCATGCTGGAAGTAGCCATTAGAAGATGGGTAAACTGAGACCATGAAAGGCTACACATGGTTGTATCCTGCAGGGGGTGCCATTGTCTCCTCGGTATGTGTTTCTTGATGTAGAACAGACTAGAGCCAATACCTCCCCGTTTGTAACCATTGCAGAAATAAGATACAAAAAGAGATATATGTATTTACCGTGCATTAAAGCATAATATTCATTCTCAGTAATACCATGTATAATCTTATATACATACATATTCAGGCCGGAGGGAAGCCAAGGGACATCACAGCCAAATGTGGGAATGCTGACCACCAGATGTCCCATATTGCTTGAATGTCGACGGCATGAGAAGGCGCTTCTGACTTTGTGCTGGATCCTCGTTAATATAGCCACTCACATATTTATATATTCATAGAATTCTCGTCAGATACGGGGTTGGACTGAACCCAAATAAGTCACTTCACCTGTTCTCATGACAAGCACTTTGAAAATAGCCTGCTTGTGTGTCCTCCACATGTTGTCTGTCCATCTCTCTAGCCTGCGCCCTCCAGTTGTCATTTGTCCATCTCCATGCCAGTGGAATCCCATGCCAGGTCAAGTCAAGTTGGGGAGCAGGCACTGGTACAGCGCATTGCTGCACCCACCACACGACAAAACAGCTCAGGATCCTGTTTGGCAACCCCCCCAGGCAGACACGCAGTCCAACCCCACCCTCCGGAAATGACCCTCTATCTGCCGCAACCAGGTATTATATGGGTGTCCCTTTGGCCTGGACCACCTGCTGGGGTCCTCAACCATGAAGATCCTGTGAGCTGGATCACCCTCAGGGAATCGCGCCACATGGCCGTAGTGCCATACCTGACACTCCCTCACAATGCAGGTAATGTGCCTCATTCGGGACTCCATGAGCAACACAAAGTTAAACCAGCGGTACCCAAGGATTCTCCGGAGAGACACAGTACTGAAGGAGTCCAGTCTTCATCTCAGATCACTGGGTGGCGTCCATGTCTCGCAACCATATAGCAAGACCTTGGACCTTCATCCTTTTGCATAGATATCGGGAGCGCCACACACCACTTTCCAGCGACCTCATGACCCGACCCATGCTCTCCCAATCCGTCTACTGACTTCATAGGAAGACTCACTAGAGTCTTTAATGTCACTGCCGAGGTAAGTAAACCCCTCCATGAGGTCGACACTCTCACATGGCTTTGAAATAAACTTCACAGTGATGGTTGAGTGGTATTAACAGGCCCAAAGTGTGATGAGAATACATTCCCTACACCATTACACCAACACCACCACCACCAGTAGCCTAGACTGTTCACACAATACAGATTGGGCACATGGATTCATGCTGTTGGCTCCAAATTCTCAACCTAACATCTGTGTGTCTCAGCAGAAATGGAGATTCCTCAGACCAGGCCAAGTTCCTCCAGTCTTCAGCTGCCCAGTTTGGTGAGTCCGTGCCCACTGCAGCCTCAGCGTTCTGTTCTTAGCTGACAGGAATGGAACCTGACGTGGTCTTCTGCTGTTGTAGCCCATCCGCCTCAAAGTTCGACATGTTGTCCATTCTGCGTTGTCTTTCTGCTCACCTATGTTGTGATCTTTGTTACCGTAGCCTTTTTATCAGCATGAGCCAGTCTGGCCATTCTCTTCTGACGTCTATCCACATAGATAGATAGATAGATAGATAGATAGATAGATAGATAGATAGATAGATGTGAAAGGCACTATATGATAGATAGATAGATAGATAGATAGATAGATAGATAGATAGATAGATGTGAAAGGCACTATATGATAGATAGATAGATAGATAGATAGATAGATAGATAGATAGATAGATAGATAGATAGATAGATGTGAAAGGCACTATATGATAGATAGATAGATAGATAGATAGATAGATATGAAAGGCACTATATGATAGATAGATAGATAGATAGATAGATAGATAGATAGATAGATAGATAGATAGATAGATAGATAGATAGATACTTTATTAATCCCAAGGGGAAATTCACATACTCCAGCAGCAACATACTGATAAAAACAATATTAAATTAAAGAGTGATAACAATGCAGGTATAACAGACAATAACTTTGTATAATGTTAACGTTTACCCCCTCAGGTGGAATTGAAGAGTCACATAGTGTGGGGTCTCCTCAGTCTGTCAGTAGAGCAGGACGGTGACAGCAGTCTGTCGCTGAAGCTGCTCTTCTGTCTGGAGATGATCCTGTTCAGTGGACGCAGTGGATTCTCCATGATTGACAGCAGCCTGCTCAGCGCCCGTCGCTCTGCCACGGATGTCAAACTGTCCAGCTCTGTGCCTACAATAGAGCCTGCCTTCTTAACAAGTTTGTCCAGGCGTGAGGCGTCCCTCTTCTTTATGCTGCCTCCCCAGCACACCACAGCGTAGAAGAGGGCACTCGCCACAACCGTCTGATAGAACATCTGCAGCATCTTATTGCAGATGTTAAGTGATGGTTAAATGATTTGATTCTTTCCGTACGGTGCTGACCAGAGAGTGCAGGCTGCAGTATTCCATATTGATTATATTTAAACCCCCATATCTGCACTACAAATAGATTTCAGGTCACTGTGTGCCAGGCTAAAGAAATTGTGTAACACCACTCTGTGCACACTGCTGTCATTTTGGATACAGTATCGCCTATGGGTAACCAATGGCAGAAAAACAATGACTGGATATTTCTTACATATTTTAGTATTAATTCTGACGGATGCAGACTGCACAAATCTTTAATTGAGTCTTTATTGTGCATGCTGAAGTAATTAAAACTGGAGATTAGTTTCCTTTTAGATCAACTCGAAAAATCTGGCAGCCTATAGTTGTATTTTAAATCCTTCATTCAAAAGCGCTGTACAGAAGCAAATGTCCTCATATGACCACCTGTCAGCTCTCATTTTGTCATTGCAGTTCTTTTATGAGTGAGACAGCAATAACAAAAATCAATGTGTATGTAGGACTTTATGCTCTTATTCCATGGCCTATAGGTATGAACAGACTGTCGAACACAAAAACATCAATTAGGACACGGAGGCCACACTGTCAGACACATGGATGTTGGGACTAAAGCACCGAAACTGGGCCACCCGTGGGATGAGAGGGCGATGACGCCTTGTCTCTCTTATCTCCTGCTTTGGCCTTAGAACCAGACCCCCACTTCCTTGCTCTATTCCGCTCCAATCCCACAGACTTAGCTTTTCAGCGTAAATGGGTATGGAGGACTTTTTGCCAGGAAGGAAACATTTGAGTTTCTAGAAGTGCGGTTTAGAGAAGTCATTGAGTGCGTTGACAGGCACAGAAAATGCAGAGATATGGCGAGTAACTCCATTATGGCGGAATCGTAGTATCCTCGTTTTCACGGACATGCCCTCATATTTTACGCACCATGGACTGTCTGGGATGAATTAATAAAACGTTGAAAATTTCCAGAATTTTGGCTCCTAAAATTTGAAGAATCCTTATCGTTGGTGAAATTTGAAAGCCGTACACCAATCAGCATTTGCTGAAGTAGCACACACACTTTCTTTCCAGAATCTTCACTTATGTTCCAGTAGTAAACAACGAGATATCGACGAGATTAGAAGCAACTTTTCAACTGCTTGGCTTTTGTCTGTCCATCTTGACTCTTTCACTTCATCTTTTGAGTTCAGCATTATCTTCTTGGCGAGTAGACAGTTTATTACAAATGTTTATCCTTTCCTTAATTATTTATAGACCTAATTCAACGTAACTAAGTGAATTTATTCAAAATCGAAATTACAGTTTCACGTTTTCTATCTTATTTTTGATTCTTCTTTCAGCAGCTCGGTTAAACAAGAAATTTCATACATCCAGGTACAGTCCGTTATCATATTTACTATAAGTGTGAGTAATATTTGTAATATTTTAATGGAAAATATTGTTATTACTGGGTGGCACGGTGGCGCAGTGGGTAGAGCTGCTGCCTCGCAGTTAGGAGACCCGGGTTCACTTCCTGGGTCCTCCCTGCGTGGAGTTTGCATGTTCACCCCTTGGGTTTCCTCCCACAGTCCAAAGACATGCAGGTTAGGTGATTTGCCAGCCCTAAATTGTGCTTGGTGTGTGTGTGTGTGCCCTGCGGTGGACTGGCGCCCTGCCCGGGGTTTGTTTCCTGCCTTGCACCCTGTGTTGGCTGGGATTGGCTCCAGCAGACTCCTGTGACCCTGTAGTTAGGATATAGCGGGTTGGATAATTGGATGGATGGATTGAGAAGTCAAGCAACATGACGCCTTTTATTGGTGGATTACAATATGCAACCTTTTGAGGTCCCTTCGTCAGGCAAGATGTCATACAGAAACTGGAGTTCCCTGCGCTTATATAGACACCAGGGCAGATACACCATTGGAAAACCTTTAAGTGAGACATCTTAAATGTCAAAAAAATGAATAGTCCTCTCCAGGATAAAATTCATTTAGCAAGAGAGGAGAACAAGGCATGGTCAAGATCTTTGGATAAGATAGATAACTGTCCAGCAACGTCGATCCTAAATTGTCCCTACTGTGTGTGTCTGTGTGTGCCCTGCGGTGGGCTGGCACCCTGCCCGGGGTTTGTTTCCTGCCTTGCACCCTGTGTTGACTGGGATTGGCTCCAGCAGACCCCTGTGACCCTGTAGTTAGGATATAGCAGGTTGGATAATTGGATGGATGGATATTGTTATTACCACCCATTGTTCCAAAATTGATTTAGAATTCTAAATGAAAGAGTCAACTATTAAAGTTTTGATTAATGAAAAAAAAATCACACATTTACTCTGTCATATAAATGCAATATCTTTTTAGCTCTCAGTTGATCAAGTAATAAGTCACTTCTTCAAGTAATTTAATAATATTTTCATAAACCTTTCATTTACATAAATTCCGGATTACCCATGATGCCAAAAAGAAAGTGCAAATTTATAAACTACTTGAGCAACAAATCTCCTTGTTTTATCAGATTTACTGAGAAACATATTAAAGAATGTAGATAAATACAAATAAACTAAGTTGAACCGAGTAAAATTATTTTCATTTAATTAGAAATGACTTTACCACGTGTATAATATTTTACAGGTTTACGACAGTTAAGCAATCCTAATAAGAACTGAAGGAATGAAGTCTGTTCATTTAAGAGGCTTCAGAATATTTAATGGCTTATTGGTTTGCCAGTGACGGTGACTGTGGCCATCATATCCTAATTATTGAGTGATAAACTGCTACTAAAGGTTTATATCGTTTTAAGACGTATAAAGGCGTATTATGGCATCATAGGGACCTCAAAAGGCCTCATTTTTCGACCCAAATGTCCTCATTTCCAGAGAAAGAGACTTGGCAGCCCTCGTCTTGACTATGTGATCCTCATAAAATGTAGATGTTCTTTGAAAGAGATATAACATGTAGCTGGCACATTTTAATGGTACTTCTGTGCATTCACGAGCCCTGAGGTCCTCCACGTATATCAATAGGGACTCAAAAATTCCCAGAATTGTTAAAAACAAATAAATAAATACTTCCTTAAAAAATGTGCAGAAATTCCCTTTTAGTCACTTTCAAAATCCTTCCCACTAGGACAAGGCTATTGCTTCTCCCATTCCTGGAAACATTTCCTGTACTCGTCGTTTTATTTCCACATCTACAGCCTCGTGTGTGTTGTTTTTCTTTTTTCTTCACTGGTAACAAATCGTCTTCCTTTTTAGTCTCACTTAAAACAAAGGGCTGTGAGATCTGTTGAATACGGGGGGCGACATATCAGCAGTTCCATGTCATGGCACCGATTAATGTCCACACAAAACAAACTCTTCATGGACAAGTCCGTCAGTGTTGAAGGATATGATTCTTCATTGTCTGTTGAAAATCTGCCAAGGTGGCCAGGAGAAAAAATAAGTCACCCAAGTCACAAACACAATTGAACGATAAACGCCAGAAATCCGCACTCGATCAACTCAGTATGAAGCCACTCTGTAGGCATGCGACCCCTAGTGGTACACCTGATAACTACACCCTACTCCTCTGCTCCTGATCGATGGCTGGAAGTTTTGGGTCCGCCCTTGTATATATATACTGAACAGGTAAAGATGACAACACAACAGTCATTAACCACTTCGGTGTTGTTTCACTACAGTGGCGGACAACTTTATTCAATAAGGGCGCGCACAAAAAAGCGAATAAAGGCGTTCATAGATAATTTAGTTCAAATGGCTCTGGAATATGTGAAGAGCAACAAATATAGAGAGCTTTAGAAATAGTTTGTTAGAAGTTCATGCATTAATTAACTGGATGTTTTAATATTCTTACTTTCGCCTTTTAATACGTTCAATCATTGCCTTTATCTAATACATTTTCTGTAATAATTTTATTGCGTTTGCCTTTATTTGCTGCGCCCAATTGAGGTTGCCCTTTTGAAGCTCGCCTTTATTTACACGCCCTTATTGAAGGATACCTTATGGGTGAACTCTGATGTCACATCTGCTTTGAAGATCGAAGCTCCACCCCTTTCACTCCAACGGCTATATAAAGCAGGAAGAAACAGGAAGTTGCAGCTCCCTTCAGGAACAGACCAACTTGCCAAAGAGACTAAGACACGGACTATTTGAAGAACTGTTGGTCCATCCATTTTTTTGTGTGTGTGTCATTTCTCATCGAAGGAACTTTTTGTTAATTAAATGGGGATTCCACTTTGGTACTCCTTTTATATTTGAGCATACGGATTGTAACACTTTGGTGAGAATAACTGCTCTCTATTTCATCCACATGGTTCCTCTTAATATTTAAATTTTTCAGAAAAATCAGCTCCAGAGGTGCCCACCATAATCAGTAGAGCATAATCCAACAATGCTTCTGCGTAAATGTTTAATGAACGCAGGGCTGGGTCACTGAACTGGATTCAGTAATGTCTGCTTCTCACTCCAGTACAGGAAGTGGGGATCATGTATCTCCTTTACAGGGGTGTTGTCAAGAACTTGAAGAAGAAGAAAAAGAAAAGGAAAAGGAAGAAGTAGAAAGAAAAGGAGGAGGAGGAGAAAAAGAAGTGCAGAAGAAGGAGAAGAGACAAAGAAAAAAGAAGGAGAAGAAGAATGAGGAGAAAATGATAAAGGATAGGAGATTAATAAAAAGAGGAAGACGAAGAAGGGGAGAAAAAGAAAGAAAAGGAAGAAGAAGAAGAAGACAAGAAGAAGGAGCAGGAGAAAAAGAAAAGAAGAAGAAGGAGGAGAAAAAGATGAAGGAGAATAAAAAGAAGTAGAAGAGGAGGAAGAAAAAGGGTGAGACAAGGAAAAAAGCAGAAGAAGAAAGAGAAGACAGATGAAGAGAAAAAGAAGGAGGAAGAGTAGGAGAAAAAGAAGAAAAGTAAAATAAGTAGAAAAAGGACAAGAAAACGAAAAAAGAAGACAAAGAAGAAGATGAGGGAAGAGGAGGAGGAAAAGAAGAAGAAGGAGGAGAAAAAAGAAGAAAAAGTAGAAGAATGAGGACAAGAAGAAGAAGAAGAAGAAGACAAGGGAGGAGGAGGAGAAAAAGTAAGGAAGGAGGAGAAGAAGAAGCACTTTATCTCCTTACTGGGACTAAGATCTCCAGACATTGAAGACCAGTTCAGACAGAGAATGGACACTAGAGAGGGTTTCAAGTGTTCACCTTCTGCTTTCCTTTGGACTCTGAGTACTATTAGTCTTGTGGCGTTGGTTATTGGTTTAGATGCACAAACCAGTGTGTTTCTTCGAGCTGCTCCCAATGGGGAGGGTTACATCAGGAAGGGCATCCGGTGTAAAACTGTGCCAAATCAATATGTGGACAACAATACAAATTTCCATACCGGATCGGTCGAGCCCCAGGTTAACAATGACAGCCACCAGTACTGTTAGCCAACAGGGTGCTGGACGAAATTGGGCTACTGTTGGCCAAAGAAGAAGAAGAAGGAGAAGAAGAGGGGGGAGACGTGTCTGGAGGCAGGAGGAGAGGAGGAAGGTAAAGAGAGTGGCACTGAGGGTAGTAACTTTGAATGTTGGCAGCATGACTGGTAAGGGGAAAGAGTTAGCCAATATGAAGGAGAGAAGGAAGGTTGATATATTGTGCGTGCAAGAGACTAAATGGAAGGGGAGTAAGGCTAGGTGGATCGGAGGTGAATTCAAATTGTTCTATCATGGTGTGGATGGGATGAGAAATGGAGTAGGGGTTATTCTGAAGGAACAGCATGTCAAGAGTGTTTTGGAGGTGAAGAGCGTCAGACAGAGTAATGATTATGAAGCTGGCAATTGAAGGTGTGATGATGAACGTTGTTAGTGCATATGCCCCGCAAGTTAGGTGTGTAATGGATGAGAAAGAAGATTTTTGGAGTGAGTTGGATGAAGTGATGAACAGTGTACCCAAGGGACAGAAAGTGGTGATTGGAGCGGATTTCAATGGGCATGTTGGTGAAGGAAAGAGAGGAGACGAGGAGGTGATGGGTAGGTATGGTGTCAAGAAGAGGAATGAAGAAGGTTAGAGGATAGTGGATTTTGCCAAACAGATGGACATGGCTGTGGTGAATACGTATTTTAAGAAGAGGGAGGAACATAGGGTTACGTACAAGAGTGGAGGAAGATGCACACAGGTAGATTACATCCTATGCAGTAGAGTCAATCTGAAGGAGATTGAAGACTGCAAAGTGGTGGCAGGGGAAAGTGTAGTTAAGCAGCATAGGATGGTGGTCTGTAGGATGACGCTGGATATCAAAAAGACGAAGAGAGTGAGGGCAGAGCCAAGGATCAAATGGTGGAATTTGAAAAAGGAAGACTGTGAGGTTGAGTTTAGGGAGGAGGTGAGACAGGTACTGGGTGGTAGAGAAGAATTACCAGACAGCTGGGAAACTACAGCAGATGCAGTAAGGGTGACAGCAAGAAGGGTGCTTGGCGTGACATCTGGACAGAGGAAAAGGAAACCTGGTGGTGGAATGGGGAAGTACAGGAGAGTATACAGAGGAAGAGGAGGGCAAAGAAGAAGTGGGATAGTCAGAGAGATGCAGAAAGTAGACAAGAGTACAAGGAGATAAGGCACAAGGTGAAGAGAGAGGTGGCGAAGGCTAAAGAAAAGGTGTATGATGAGTTGTAGGAGAGGTTGGACACTAAGGAGGGAGAAAAGTACCTGTAGTGTTCGGCTAGACAGAGGGACTGAGCTGGAAAAGATGTGCAGCAGGTTAGGGTAATAAAGGATAAAGATGAAAACATACTCACAAGCGAGGAGATTGTGTTGAGCGGATGGAAAGAGTACTTTGAGAGGCTTATGAATGAAGAGAATGAGAGATAGAAGAGGTTGGATGATGTAAAGATAGTGAATCAGGAAGTGCAACAGATTACCAAGGAGGAAGTAAGAACAGCTATGAAGAGGATAAAGAATGAAAAGGCAGTTGGTCCAGATGACATACCTGTGGAAGCATGGAGGTGTTTAGGAGAGATGGCAGTTGAGTTTTTAACCAAATTGTTTAATGGAATCTTGGAAAGTGAGAGGATGTCTGTGGAGTGAAGAAGAAGTGTACTGGTGCCGATATTTAAGAATAAGGGGGATGTGCAGGACTGCAGTAACTACAGGGGAATAAAATTGATGAGCCACAGCATGAAGTTATGGAAAAGAGTAGTGGAAGCTCAGTTAAGAAGTGAGGTGATGATTAGTGAGCAGCAGTATGGTTTCATGCCAAGAAAGAGCACCACAGACGTGATGTTTGCTCTGAGGATTGATGGAGAAGTTTAGAGAAGGACAGAAGGAGTTGCATTGCGTCTTTGTGGACCTGGAGAAAGCATATGACAGGGTGCCTCGAGAGGAGTTGTGGTATTGTATGAGGAAGTCTGGAGTGGCAGAAAAGTACGTAAGTTGTACAGGATATGTACGAGGGAAGTGTCATAGTGGTGAGGTCTGCGGTAGGAGTGACGGAGGTGGGATTACATCAGTGACCGGCTCTGAGCCCTTTCTTATTTGTAATGGTGATGGACAGGTTGACAGACAAGATTAGACAGGAGTCTCCGTGGACTATGATGTTTGCTGATGACATTGTGATCTGTAGCGACAGTAGGGAGCAGGTTGAGGAGACCCTGGAGAGGTGGAGATCTGCTCTAGAGAGGACAGGAATAAGGGTCAGTAAGAACAAGACAGAATACATGTGTGTGAATGAGAGGGAGGTCAGTGGAATGGTGAGGATGCAGGGAGTAGAGTTGGCGAAGGTGGATGAGTTTAAATACTTGGGATCAACAGTACAGAGTAATGGGGATTGTGGAAGAGAGGTGAAGAAGAGAGTGCAGGCAGGGTGGAGAAGAGTGTCAGGAGTGATTTGTGACAGACGAGTATCTGCAAGAGTGAATGGGAAGGTCTACAGGATGGTAGTAAGACCAGCTATGTTATATGGGTTGGAGATGGTGGCACTGACCAGAAAGCAGGAGACAGAGCTGGAGGTGGCAGAGTTAAAGATGATAAGATATGCATTGTCTGTGATGACGATGGATAGGATTAGAAATGAGGACATTAGAGGGTCAGCTCAGGTTGGATGGTTGGGAGACAAAGTCAGAGAGGCGAGATAGCATTGGTTTGGACTTGTGCAGAGGAGAGATGCTGGGTATATTGGGAGAAGGATGCTAAGGATAGAGCTGTCAGGGAAGAGGAAAAGAGGAAGGCCTAAGAGAAGGTGAGAGAGGACATGCAGGTGATGGGTGTGGCAGAACAAGATGATGAGGACTGGAAGATATGGAAGAAGATGATCCGCTGTGGGGACCCCTAACGATAGCAGCCGAAAGAAGAAGATTTAGACTTAGGGTTAGTTAAGTGCCACGTGACAATAAGTGACACCTTCATGACATCTGTATGCAGGAGTTCTGTTATAAAGGTGCCAGCTTTAATCCAAACCCTTTCTAGAATTCCTTGTATATTTTATCAAGCAGTCCTGCCTTTAGGTTTCGTTTCACTTTTCGACTTCCTTCTGCTCCCAACTCCCCTTTTGGCTGCCCTTGTGTTTTATTTGCTGTTCATTGCGATCGCTTTAGTTCTGACCTCGGCTTTTCTCTCATTATGCGTCTGCCTGGCGTGATATATCTTGGTCTGTTTGCTCCTCACAATAATTTCTAGAAACACACCCTCTACAGTTTATACTTCTGGACAAATTTCTCATCCCAAGATACTTCACAAAGCAGCACAAATACAGTAAGTCATGGAGGCTTGTAAGGCCGCTGGGTTCAAGATTTAGCCCTAAATCTTAATTTTCATTAGCATGTTTGAAGCCTTTGATACCCATTTAGCAATTATTAAGCCCATTGTTCTGAACCATTGCTGCTTTGTTTCAACCTGACAAGAAGTGTGATGTGTTTCTTTTCATTGTGGTGCAACGTCGCCCCTGACACACCCACCTACCTCCAGTTTATTTTCCGTTTTTGCTTGTATGTAATTATTTGTACCAGTCTGTCAGTCCAGTGCTGTTTATTCCTGCCATAAAACACATTTTAATTACACAGCGTATCATAATGACATGAAAATTAGGTGCTTGCAACGCCTGCCTGATTTATTAAACTATGTGTTGAAATTATCTTGTATTTATTTGCTCAGTCATGCGTTCGTGTCTTGTACCATCTGTCCAAGACACTTGCTTACTTGCGGTATAGGGGGCATACACTATGTGATTTCCATAAATACAAGCAGTAAAATGTAATTCATGCCAAGGCAAGTCTGTAAATTGTAAACCCACTCACCCACCTCATCCCTGCTTGTACTTCTGTGTTCTGCGTGTAATTTATTTTGTTTCATCTCAAGCTGTTTTCACCAAGGAAAGCTTTCAAAATTACACTTAAATCTGCTGTGCCTAATGACCGCACTTCTTCAGCTTGACATCCCATTACAGAAAAAGACAGGAAAAGGAGGGTCCTATAAAGTCCTCATAATTCAACTTACCACACCAGGGGATTGTGTTGCTGTGGTATTAAGTGTGCTTTTGCATTTTATTGTTTTTAAGTAATGATGTTGAGTATTTGTATGCATTGCTAATTATGTTCATTATAATGTACTGGGAATAAAAGTTCTTTATGGATGAAGCCCCAGGAGGCAGGGCCACCCTGACGGCACCAATCCTGAGACCTCCTTCTAGGCTACACAGGTAGTCGTCGACTTATGGCAGGGGTGTCAAACTCCACGCCTGGAGGGCCGCAGTGGCTGCAGCTTTTCATTCTAACCCTTTTCTTAGTCAGTGACCAGTTTTCACTGCTAATTAAATTAGGTTTCCCATCATTTTAATAGCCCTGTTTTTAAGGATTCAGTGCTCTGAAATGATTCTTTTCTTCATTAAATGGCAGCCAAACAGAAATGAGATTTGAAACGAGCCGACAGATGACCAGCTAAATTGGGGCTTCAAATGCCAACCAATTTCACGCCAACCGGTTTCTTAATGAGAAGACGATTTTTGCTGTTAATTAAACCCGTTATTTAATTCCGTGGCTTGTTGCTGATCTCATTCTGCCACAGCAGACATTTCCAAAACTGTTGATTTATTGTTTTTTCTAAGAACAGCGTCAAAACGTTTTGGTGACCTGAGAGATCCACCTTACTGAGACCTTCACCTTTCTTTATTTTCAGGTAATGTGGTGAGCTGCGCATGTGGCGGGTTGTTTTGTGTCTCACTATTATTTGGCTGCTAATTAAGGAAAAAGAAACAAAGGAGCCTGAATCAAGTTAATTCAAATTAAGGGCAAAGAAGTTAATTAGCAGCAAAAATAGGTTGCTAATTAAGAAGATGGTTAGAATTAAAATCTCCAGGACCCAGGACTGGAGTTCGACACCTGTGACTTACGGCCTATGTGTCTTACGACCATTCGACTAACGACCGCGACCGTGTCTCAAAGGCAAATGACAGTTTTCGCTAAAATCGGGACTCATTCACCTCGTTTTCAGTTTATTACCTGCTCCGGTTTCACTGCATTCATTTGCATTTGTCTTACAATTACAGGAAGAAAGACAATTCATCTCGACACAAAAATGAAGGTGATCAAGTAGTTGTGACAATGCGGGTTCTAGCTCCATGTTCCCATCACTCTTGAACCGGATGAGCTGGACCATGAGGACGCCAACAAAGCAAGGTGAAAGGTGCAAAGTGCAGAAGTGCTTTTATTTAAAACAGTCAAAAGCAAAAAGTGTTTCCAAACAAGTGCAGTGCTTCTGAAAGTCAATAAATGAATAATCCATTAAAAGCAGTGGAAATGTGGAGGTTAAAATCCAATGAATAAATCCATTAAAACAATGGCTGGAAGCAGTCCTTTTAAAAAACAAAACCCATTGCCTTCTTCAGCTGGCGGCTTCCCTGCTTCTCCCATCCGGGCCCTGCACCAGGGGAGCTGACCTTCTCCTTCTAGTCTGGTCACCTTTCGGTCCCTGGCTCCGTTGGGCTCTCACCAGACCGAGACTTGGGTTCCTCAGAGACCAGGGCGCCCACGCTGGGGTTTCTACCTCGCTGCCTTCTTTGGTGAGCCAACCACTTTCTGGTCACTCCTGCTCCTCTAAAGCACTCAGTAAGTGTGACCACTTCTTGCTCGGCCTAACACTCCTGAGGGGCTCTCCTCACAGCTGCCTGCTCTTGTCAGCGAGCCTGCCCTTACTCACTCGCTCACGCACCGGCTTTCAGCTTCCAGCTTTCTCTTCTTCCTCCTCTAACCTCTGTTCACTTTTCCGATCTTTCTCCCCTCCGCACTTGTGCTCCTACTATATACAGTATAATGGGGACGTGGCACAGGTGTAGCAATTAACAGCTCCCGGCATCAATTACGGATACGGACGATTCCTCACCTGTGCACTTAAGCGAGGAAACACCCGCATCACACAGCATCCGAACCGCTCCGGCCACACTACCACGCCCCCTCTGTAAGCTGCGAGAATGCCGATTATGTATTTAAAAACTGGCCTTTTCTTCTAAGCCGCGGACCCTCTATATCACAGTGGTATGAGGGAGGAAAGAAAGTAAATGCGATCGCATGTGACTTTAAGTTATTCCATTGTAACCAGTGTTCACCACAAACATCGTACTGCTGCACTCTGGCTTTGAATCCAGTTAACCTCTGAAGCTTCTGTGTTGTGACTCACGATGTGCTGCTTTGTACGAACCACCACAAAGGGGTAATGAAATCACACTAAACTCTTTTATCTGTTAATGTGTATTATTAACGGGCTAAAATGTTAAAACAGAAAACATACAAGTGCTCAGACTCTGCTGGTACAATTCCTCCTCTCACAGTTAACACAGTGAACACCGGGAGAGGCTCATGCTGATGACGTAAGAGAACACAGATAAAGAAAGGCTCGGCACGTATGCGAGCAACAGTAATAATGAAACAAAATAAAAAAATAATTTACACAAAAAAAGAGATAGAAAACCTACACAATGAAGATAAAAAAAGGATATACAGTGGAACCTCAGTTCACGACCATAATTCGTTCCAAAACTCTGGTTGTAACCCGATTTGGTCGTGAACCGAAGCAATTTCCCCCATTGGATTGTATGTAAATACAATTAATCCGTTCCAGACCATAAGAAGAGTAACTAAATATATATTTTTTTAAGTTTTTAAGCACAAATATAGTTAACTATACCATTGAATGTACAGCGTAATAGTAAACCAAATGTAAAAACACTGAATAACACTGAGAAAACGTTGAACAACAGACAAAACTAACACTGCAAGAGTTTGCGCTATAGTGCTAGGAACCGCTCGCTAAAAACAGTTTTTTAATGAGTTTTAAGCACAGGGAAAAAAAATGCACATTTGAAAAATCCGTAATTTAATAAACAACAAAGAAAAGTAACATTGCAGCAATGTACGCGCGCGCCTGTGTGTCTGTCTGTCCGTCTGTCTCTCTCTCTCTCTCGCGCACGTGTGTGTGTGTGTGTGTGTGTATGCCTCTCGCACGCCTGTATGTGTGTGTCTCTCTCTCGCGCACCTGTGTGTGTGTGTATGTCTGTCTGTCTGTCTCTCTCTCTCGCGCACCTGTGTGTGTGTGTGTGCCTCTCGCGAGCGCGCCTGTCTATCTGTCTGTCTGTCTGTCTGTCTGTCTCTTTCTCTCTCTCGCTAGCTCTCTGCACAGGGAGAGACTGAACACGTGCGGAAATCATCGGCGCGCACAAACCGAAAGGGAAACTGGCTTGTTTGTATACCGAGTGTGTGGTCGTGAACAGATGAAAAAGTTTGGCAAACTTTTTGGTCGTAAACCGATTTGTACGTGTTCCGAGATGTTCGTGAACCGAGGTTCCACTGTACCACAAATAATATAACTTAAGGGATTTACTACAGTATACAGTACTACACACACACAGTCAGGTTTGAATACATATGCCAGTCCGTCTTACGTCCAGATAGACTTACGGCAGCTCCATTGGAATGACCACTACCATGTATAATCAAAGCAGAGAGGGCTCCAGAGTTGGGATTCATTCTTTATTAAGGGAGTACTGCTGTGGTGGAATTTTTCTGTGAATTTTGATTATTTTTTGCTTTGTTTCAATCATTCTGATTACTGGACTGTGCTTTTGGTGCTTTATAGGCAACTCCATTTTTACTTCTTTTTCTCTTTTGGTGATTTGTTCTTATTTTACAGTTTTTGTAATGTAGCTTTGATTTTGAAAGATCCTTTGTTGCTACTTTAATACGTAAACCAGGGGTTGATTGTTATCCTCCTCCTTGTACGGCTTTCACCTCATTAGGGGATATTAGATTAGATAAACTTTGTTAATCCAATGGGGAAATATTAATAATTGTTTTGCCAGCTTCCAATGTTTGGGGTCTGCTAAGCCAGCCGGTAGTATTAGTGGGTCACATCACAAATATGGCAGGAGAGAAAAAAAATCAGACGCACTTACCTTGCTGTTTTTTTATTTATTTATTTTTGGTCGAGGTGGTGTGAAGGCACTGGTAAGGAAATGGTGCTGCCGCTGCATTTGGGCAAGCAACCCGGGGGCATGTAGTGCTGCATGTTTGGTGCCCACCTTTCAGCAAGTGGAAGACGGTGGCTGCAGAGGAATTTGAATTTTAGTAGTGTGCTAGCACAGAGAAGATGCTGTCAGAGAGAGACAGAGAGATAGAGCCCAGGGTACAAAGCTCTACCTGAGACAATTATGGGATAGATGGAGGAGCGAACACCTGCACAAGAACAGACGCACTGTTAAAGGTACTGAAGTACTGATCTCTGGTGTGGGCACATGGCCTTGGGCTGTGTCACTGAACGTTTCCCAGATTGATAGATCAGAATAGGAAGAGGTGGGAGAAATCCATAGTTTAAAAGACTCGAACCCCAGCATTGAATTGTGTTTTTTGCTGACCAGCTGGTACAATGAGAGGAAGTTCTGAACGATGCGTGAAGGAAAGTGAATGATTCCTGGGAGCAGAGAGTAAGAGAGACACATTGGGGTGTCAAAGCCCTAGCGTGAACTAGAGGGGTCCATTTGGTGTCCGATGAACTTGTTGCATTTTAGTACATATTGTTCTTGGATTTCCTCTTTCCTTTTCTTGTATTTGTAATCGTGTGAAAAAGTTAGTACACCCCGTTGAAACTGTTGACTTTTTCAATATATTTGAACAGGCAAACCCAGGCTCTTCATGCAAATGGTGGCTACAGATAAAGGGGTCTCTTGCTGCTGCTTCTCCAGTGCACCTGTTGTCAATGTCATTTGCACCAAAGCTGGAGAAGTTGATTCACAATCTCTTCTGCTTCCTAACTGGACAGATTGGTGTCCTGAACCTTAATTGAATTGTTCTTAGACTGGGATGATTGAGTTTTCCCTTCATTTTTTTTTTTGAGAAGGATATATTAAAAGCAGTAATTCAAGCAACCATGGCAGAGAAATACAAAGTTCTGAACAGAATAAAACCGCAGACCTGCTGTCCCTCTGGCCTACATACATGGGCCTCACTTCAAGTTTACTCATCTGCTGCTTGGCTTCATCACCGTGCCTGCCTAACTTTTCTTTCTTTCTTTCTCTTTCTCCTGCCAGTTCACGTACTTTCCTCCCAGTCCTCACTTCTGTGATCACTTCTAGCCATATCATGGAATCCCCTCTGGGGTCAGACACTTATTTACTCCAGGAACACCAGGATAAAATTCCTTGTACTGATGCCCCCGAGTCCCTGAGCCTTTCCACAACCTTTAAAGCAGGGATGTCCAGCTCCAGTCCTGGAGGGCTGCAGGTTTTCATTCTAACCATTTTCTTAATGAGTGACCAGATTGTTGCTTCTAATTAGCTTCTTTTGCCTTAGTTTTAATTAACTTGACTCAGACCTCTTAGTTGTTTCTTTTTCCTTAATTAGCAGCCAAACTATAATGAGACACAAAAATGAACCAGCTTACCTGTGTCCACCACACAATACCTGAAAATAAAGAAAGGTGAAGGTCTCTGTAAGGCTGATCTCTCAGGTCACCAAAACATTTTGACAGGTGACGGTGAAAAAACAAATTGAGAGCAGTAACAAGCGATGGCATTAAGTAACGGGTTTAATTAACAGCAAGAATCGGCTTCTCATTAAGAAACTGGTTGGAGTGAAATTGGTTTGAGTTTGAAGACTCCATGGACTTTGCATGTTATCTCCGTAACGGCAGGTTGTTCTGCTGCCCAGTTAGGTAGATTGGTTTCTAAATTGGCCTAAATGTATGTGTGACTATACGTCTGCTCAGTGACGGACTGAATTCTTTTCCAGGATGTGCTAATCTGTATTGGATAGATAGATAGATAGATAGATAGATAGATAGATAGATAGATAGATAGATAGATAGATACTTTATTAATCCCAAGGGGAAATTCACATAAGCTTGTTTGACAATGGATGATTGGGGAAGATCATATTTTACATGGTTCCCCTTCTCTAAATATGTCCTGTGGTGGACTGGTGTCCAGTCCGGGGTTGATTCCTGTTTTTTGTCTTTCATTGACAAGACGAGCTTCAGTGCATCACCAACCCCAAAAGGAAAAGTGAGAATAAAGAAATCATAAATAAACAGGAAACGAGGCATCCCAGAACGACCATTTGTATGCCCCTTATTAAAGGAAAAGTGACACGGCTATTAAATCATTCAACCGACTGCCAAACGAAAAGTCGGAAAAAGAGGAAAAAGAAGAAATACTGCGACATAAAAGCAATATTAGGACACCTAATGTATTCTTTGGGGACAGTGTTTGCAGTGTCTGTGAAAAACATGTCAGAGTGAATACTGATCAAAATAATTGTATTCAATCCACAAAGAGAAAAAGGAATCACTAAAGACACAGACGGAGAGGAAAACAAATCTGAATGGGGAGGTAACACAAAATCAAATAGAAGGAAATGATTCAAATTCATGCTTTTTTTTTTGGAAACAAGATAGTATTCATCCGAAAAAGATTTTCGTGCAGATTTTAGCATGGATCTGCTAAGAAGAGGAGACACTTAATGCATGCGTGACAGCTGTAAGGTGTGCCTGTCGTCGCAAGGGAGTCAGCACGTCGGATGTGCTAATGGAGCAGGCTGTAACTGGACAGAGGGGGTCATGTAGTGGATGGGTTTAGAAATATAAAGTGCACTACATCAAAAAAAAAAAAAAATAGACTTAAACATGGTGGGTGGCACAAGGCTAGTGCACTTGCTTCAAACCATGAAACTCCTACTTTCAAATTCCAGCTCAGTTATTTTCTCTCTGGTATATTCCCGTGTCTGAATGGCGTACAAGTCAAGTCAAGTCAGGCTGGGGAGCACGCACCGTTACAGTACGTTGCTGCACCCACCACACCAAAAAACAGCTCGGGATCCTGGTTGGCAACCCACCAGGCCGACATGTGGTCCAATGCCACCTTCAAGGTAATCTATCTGCCACAGCCAGATGTTTTGTCAGTGAACGCTTGGCCTGGTCCAGCCACTCGGATCCCCAACAATGAGGATCCTGTGAGTTTGATCGCCCTCAGGGAATTGTGCCACATGGCCGTAGTGCTGTAACTGACGCTCCCTCGTAATGCAGGTAATGTGCCACATTTGGGACTTCATGAGCAACCACTCATTCGACACAAAGTCAAACCAGTGGTACCCAAGGATTCTCTGAAGAGTGAAGAGACACAGTACTGAAGGAGTCCAGTGTTCATCTCAGGTCACTGGAAAGCGTCCATGTCTCACAACCATATAGCAAAACAGGAAACACCAGGAATGTAAAGACTTGGATCTTCATCCTTTTGCATAGATATAGATAGATAGGAGCGTCACATGGCGTACACAGGGACATAATCAAAGGACAGGGATAAGCGACCATGGGCTTGAACCATTGTTCAGGCCTTAGCTAGCTGTTTTGAGGCAACCAGAGAAACTTGTATGTAATGTCAAAGCTTACAAGTCACTTAAACCTGAATTGGCACAGCACAAGAACTGCAAATAGTGTGAGGGTAAGCAGAAGGCAGCAAAAACTTGGAAAGTGCCAAGCAGGATTATCTGGCATGCTGGCCAGGATGAGTATGGGACCCTTACCTGAATGGGAGGACAAGCTAAGAGAGCAGTTGGGGAAAGCTCCTAATCTATCTATATATATCTATACATACTGTAGATATAGATATATATATATATTATATAGTGTCAGAGGTGGCTGGGATGGCGACCCGGCCAGGACGCCCAGGAGGTCCGGTGGAGGGCTTGCGCCTTCCCCAGACCATCTGGGGGCGACCGCCCTGGTTCCTTTGGGGGCTTTGGGCGCCCCCATGCCTTTGGAGCCCTGGACATCAGCACTTCCTCCACACCAGGAAGTGCTGGGGAAAGAGGAGCAGGGACACCCGGAGTGCTTTCCCGGGGATGCAGCCGGCACTTCCGCCACACGGGCGTGTGTCCGCGGAAGATTGCCGGAACCCACCTGGAGCACATCCGGGTGATAATAAAAGGGGCTGCCTCCCTTCATTTGAGGCACGAGCACGAGAGTCGGGAGTGGAGTGGACTGAGCTGGAGAAGAGAGAAGGAGGCGGTCTGAAGAAGGCATTGTGTGGCCAGGACTTTGGGGGTTTGTGGTGCACTTGTGACTTATATATTTGTAAATAAACGTGTTTGTGGGTGACATGTGCATGTCTGCCTGTCTGTGTCTGGGCCAGCCTCCACAATACCTATATATATATATATAAAAATATATATATATATCTATATATATATCTCTCTCTATATCTATATATATATATCTATATATCTATATATCTATATCTATCTATATATCTATATATCTATATATCTATATATATATATATAGATATAGATATAGAGTCTGGCTAATATCTTTAATGAATGTGTGTGACATATTTAGTCTTGCTGATCGGACATAAAACCACAGTGAAAGGCACAAGGTGAGTGAGGCAGACAGTACCGTGCCGCCCTGAAGGGGGCACATGTGAGCCCAACAAGTGCTCGTTGCTGCTGTTCTGCCAAATGGAAGATTGAGATTGATAGATTTTATATATAGACTAAGACTAGATATGTCACACACATTTATTAAAGATATTAGCCAGACTGTGGAAAGTCAGGGTGAATAATAAACGTATCTGCAAACATTATATTGGCGACATAGAGAGACAGTGTCAGGCATGCACCAATCACAGGCATTAACCCCGTGTGTGAGGAAGAGTGTAGTCTGAAGTGAGGTGCGGCTCATCGCAGCCGACCTCATATTTCTCCCCTGTATTTGAACAGGAAATGTGCCAATTTGACTATAAAAATGATTGAAATCACACAGAAAAGAAATTTATAGCACAGACCAGTGGACACATTTATGTTATCATGATTAGTTTTTTTACTTGTCATTATGACAGGTGAGGCTCTGCCTCACCTGACTGCACTTTCCTGCAAATGCTAGGATGTAATCTATAAAGAGATGTGCCAGGATGGTATGAAGTGTAAGTGATATGGCATCCTCGGTGGACTGTTTGTGGCGATATGGTGAATGGCAGGTGATCACGACTATCTGGAATATTCGCCAGTCTCTCAAAATACTTTGTCACAAGTGGAGCAAGTGCCACCGGTCTAAAAAGTTATCTGCATGTCTTTTCCTACACAAGTCTGGTGAAAGAAGGCTTGTAAAGAAACAAAAACTGGTCACAAATCTTTAAGCTGCAGGAAAGAAATTTCCGAGAAAGCATTTATAATTCAAATATTTTTTGGTCTTCGGATGCCGTCTTTATTTAGATGATCTTTTTAAATTATTAGGTCATTTTGTTCCTATAAATGGAAATTTCACTTTTTTTTTCCTCCCAGAGTTCTGAAATTGCTCGCTTTATGATTGTTAAAATTGCTGGTACCCCACCAAGATAAGCGCTTTGCTTAATTCTGAATTAGACGAGACACTTAAATAAGAATGCAGACCATTAAGGTTTTATTCTTAGCTGTACTAATGACAGCCTACTTGTGCGTGCTGCTGCTGTGACTAACCCTCCAACACCCTGAACAGCTTTAAATTGTTTTCCTTGCAAATTGATGTTCCTTCTCTAGGCCTAATTGCTGAGCTGCCATTGGCTTCAGCCTAACTACATGGGGTCCTTTGAGGTACTTTTCAGAAGCAGACCACCTGTCTGAGTGCCTTGCCTTTAATGGGGGTGGATTCTGCATTATTTAAACACCCACTTGATTTTTTTTCTAATATAAATTTCTCTTGGTGTACTAGTTCCTGACTATGCAGTGAACTTGGTCAGATCAGGTCTGCTGCTACTTGCTGTTATTTCTTATGATAAATCGGTATCGATCTATGGATTCAGATGCAAGTCCGTAGATTTGATCATAGTTCTTCTGGTGGTGGCATCCTATTTGTGTTCGGCCCCGGAAGAAGGAGCAAGTTCAAATAGCTGGAAGTGGAAGTGATGTCAGTGTATTTCACGCCACCGATCTTCTGCTCTGAGGGCGAAAGGAAAGGGGAGGCAGTAAACAAAAGCGCCAACCCTCAGCTTGGGTGGTATTACCAATCGACAGACCCTGAAGTTGTCTCCCAATCGCACTTGGGTGTAACAGTTTTCTCACCATTCCCATTATAATTCAGATCTTTTACCTAAAAACTCTGCTGAATGACACCCAAGCCTCTTATTCCAAGTCATTTATCAAATTTTACATCAGAAATCATTTTTTTTATGAAGTCCTGCAAAAAATGCCCTCTTTCAATTTACCCTCAGAACACTGAAACCTTCAGGCGAAATCCATAATCCATGTTTTGAAAGGGCTTTGCAAACTCCTTCATTAAATTAAACTTAATATGAAGTGGTGGTGGCAGCACTCTATATGGATCCACCAAGCTTGGTCTGATGTTGTTTGTGGCACCAAGCTGTAGCATTCTTCTAGCTGGCCATTAATTTTCAACCCAACGTCAAGTCTTGGTTTTGCTCTCGCACGCAAAGAGAAAGCAGGGGCTTCTGAAGGCTTCACAAATGGACTACTTACTGCTAGGCCTCATTGCCGCACTCATTTCCAGCTAAATTCTTATTTATTCTTATCAAAAAAAAAACAAATTTTGCTTTAAAAATAAATTTTAATATTAGAAAATAACAAATTAGAATAAATCATTGTTAAAATAAATACTGTAATTTAATTTATTATAGCATTTAGCAATAGCAATTTAAAAATCTATAACTGACAGCTAAAAAAGGTTCACCGACAAAAGCGCGATAGACATACGCGCCCCGACAAAACTGCGACGGACAAATGAGCGCCGACAAACCCGCTAAATGGTTTTCGACAAATGCGCACCGACAAAATTGCGAGAGAGGCCAAGAGAGTGGGACGCGTATGTGCACATTATGTACACATTATGTGCTAGGTTATAACTGTTATAACTGCTGATGTCATACCGCGAACAAATAACTCAGTTGAGGGTTGGCATAACGCGTCGTATACAAAGCGGAATTACCAGCAATCAGGCAGCTAGCAAGTCTAAATACGCTCAACTATCAAGATGTCTTGCTGCAATTCTTCCTGCATATGCAGGGCGTGATCTTAAGGACTATCTGCGTGCCGTGCTGATGGCATGTCGCGTCTCATATTGACTTTTAAAATAATCATTATTATATATGCTTTAAACTAGTAATTCATCTGCGGTGGGTTGGCACCCTGACCAGGATTGGTTCCTGCCTTGTGCCCTGTGTTGGCTGGGATTGGCTCCAGCAGACCCCCGTGACCCTGTGTTTGGATTAAGTGGGTTGGAAAATGGATGGATAGTAATTCATATTTAATGAAACTTTCATGATTTTGATGCCGCATTTTAATCGGCGCTCATATGTCTATCGCGCAAATGTCGGGTCACACTAAAAAATGTGTTTTGTGAAAAAAAATGTTACGAGATGGAAAAAAAAAATGTTTTTCATTTTTTAATCCAGCACCCAAAATATATAAATATCACATGAAATAAGCAAAACTATTTTTTCAATGTCTATATGTGAATCAGATGAAGCTCAGAGTCACACGTTACAGAAAATGGAGAAGCCTCCCCAGATAAAAAGCACCTTTTATTTCTACCGACTTCCACAGACTGCAAGCAGCCCACTCCTCCAGGATAAACCTTTCTAACTTGTCTAACCTCAACTAGTAAGCAACCCACATCTGACTGGTGCAGAACAGGCCTCTGTACTGGAAGGTCACATTTCTACCGGCCGAAAAAGGGTCTCTCTCTCTCTCTCTCTCTCTCTCTCTCTCTCTCTCTCTCTCTCCGCAATTGCAGAGGTCCTCGGATTTTGAAAATCCCTCCTTCCTGTTGCCTTTAAAAATCTTCCTGTACTTGCAATTGGCCAGTCCATGGTACACCCCTGGTACACCCCTGGGTACATCTCGTCCCTTAAAAGGTGCAGGTCTTATTTCTAGTTTAGGCAAATCAACACAATGAAGCGAATAGACAAACAATAAGGGGAGATGACAATGCTAGAGACAATTCTGATGTGGCAACTGCTACATTGTGTTCTGCAGTTTAGGTTTATTTCTTGTGATCGAGATCTCCCCACAGTATAATGTGATACTGGGGGTCCCCTGATAGACCTAAACTAACCCACCTAACCAATGACATCAGACCTTTATGTCCCCATACTGCTACATTAGTGAAGATTCTACTTGATAACCAACAACGACATTTCTTTCTATAGCACGTTTTCATACAAATGATGGAGCTCCAAGTGCTTTACAGGATGAAGAAAGAGAAAAAGACAAAATATAAAAAATAAAATTAGGTAATACTAATTAACATAGAATAAAAGTATGGCCAGGGAGGAGAGAAAAAAAAAAAAAATCTGCAGGGGTTCCAAGGCCATGAGACCACCCAGCCCCTCACTGGACATTCCACCTAACATCAAAGATCTCAATCAGTCCTCATGATTTTCAGGCTTCACATGGAAGAATTAGAGGATGATGGTCATGTGGACCTCTGGCCTTCAATCCATCAATATAAGGACATCACGGTGCTTTGATCAGGTGGTGGGGCCGCAGATCGCCACCACAGAAAACTGGAAAAAGAACAGAAGAGAAAGTAGGGGTTAGTATGGTTTTTGGAGCCATAAAAAATGATAATTAAATGCATATACAAAATATCAGGGTTACACTAAAATGAAGCTACAAGAAAGCCATGTTAAAGTAATGAGTTTTTAGCAGTTTTATTAAAGTGCTCCATCGTATTAGCCTGCTGAATTTCTATCAGTCAGCTATTCCAGATTTGAGGTACAGAAGAGCAGAATGCCACCTCACCACTTCTTTAAAGTTTAGCTCTTGGAATTCTGAGCAGACACTCATTTGAAGATTTAAGGAAGGATAAAGGGTCACAGAAATCTGAAACATGAGACAAAATCATAGTGTTGAGGTGGAAACTCTAATGCTCATAATTTTAAGAATTACATATCAGGATAAATTGTAACCTTAAATCTTCAAATAAGTGTCTGCTCAGAATTCCAAGAGCTAAACTTAGAAGAAGTGGTGAGGCGGCCTTCTGCTGTTATGCACCTAAAATCTGGAATAGCTGACCGATAGAAATTCACCAGGCTAATATGGTGGATGTAATATTCCAATAACCAGTCGGAATGTTTTCTCAATTGTGAATTTATTATTTTAAAAACTTATTGGCAATGTCCAGTGTTACATCAAGTCACTCCTACAACTCCTGAGTTGACTTAACAGCGCTGAGCCCTTGGTCCCTTGCTGCCCAGTCTGCCTAATTAACAATACAATAGTGGAGCACTTTAAAAATCTGCTAAAACTCATTACTTTAACATGGCGTTCTCATAGCTTCATTTTAGTGTAACCCTAATATTTTGTATATGCATTTAATTATCTTTTTTTTTATGGGTCCACAAACCGTACTAACCCCTACTTTCTCGGCTGTTCTCTTTCCAGTTTTCTGGGGTGGCGATCTGCACCACCACCACCTGATCAACGCACCGTGATGTCTCTACATTGATGGATTAAAGGCCAGAGGTCCAAATGACCATCATCATCTAATTCTTCCACGTGAAGCCTGAAAACCATGAAGACTGATTGACATCAGTTATGTTAGGTAGAATGCCCAGTGGGGGTCTCGTGGCCTTGGAACCCCTGCAGATTTTGCTATTTTCTTTTCTCCAGCCGTCTGGAGTTTTTTCTTTTTTTTTTTTGTCCTCCTGGCCATCGGACCTTACTTTATTCTTTGTTACTTGACATTGCCTAATCTTATTTGTTAAAGCACTTTGAGCTACACCATTTGTATGAAAATGTGCTCTAGAAATAAATGTTGTTGTTGATGTATGAGGTGATTGCCACACCCGATTCATTTTGCTTTTGCCACATTTAAGAGAGCTAAAATTCATACAAACTGCTACATTTATAATAAGTGAATAAAAGTTTAAGCCTGCTTCCTGCTTGCTTTTGTACTCTTATCTTGTTGAACAAGACAGTTAAATGAAAAGGAATAAGTCAAGCAACAGTGCAATCCACCCTGGTTTAGTCTGAATATGAACACTTAAAACTTTCACATCCCAACCCACCGCTGTTACTTCAGGTGTGCTCCTCCTTTTCATTATTTGCCTCCTTCTCCTTGGCGATTTCTATCGTAAATATAACATTAGCTTCCACTATTACACTGACGACACCCAGCTCTACCTCACTAGCAAACCTATTGCTTCCTTTCCACCCTCCTCGCTTATTGATTGCAAAGCAGAAATCAAATCCTGGTTTTCTTCAAATTTCCTTAAACAGAGACAAAACTGAGGTTCTCCTCATTGGTACAAAACCAACATTATCCAAAACTGATCAATTTTCATTTGTTCTTGATAATTCCTCTGTCTCTCCTTCCCCACAGGTGTCACCCTTGACAGTATTTTATCCTTTCAGTCCCACATCAATAACATCTCCCGGTCTCCATATTTCCACCTGCGTAACATTAATCGTATTCACCCTTCCCTCACTCCACACACCACTGCTATCCTTGTACATAGCCTTGTCACTTCTCGTCTGGATTATTGCAATTCCCTTTTCTTTGGTCTTTCTCGCAAATCTCTTTATAAGCTTCAACTGGTCCAGAATTCATTACTAAAGCCCCCTCAATTCATCATATTACTCCCGTCTTGCAGCTGCTTCACTGGCTTCCAGTTAAGTTACGCATTCAATTCAAAATTCTCCTGTTAACATTTAAGGCTCTCCACACCTTGCCCCTCCATATCTGTCAGACCTCCTCCATGCTGCCATTCCCTCCTGCACCCTTAGATCCTCTTCCTCCATCCACTTGACTGTCCCCATCGTCCATCTTACCACCACAAACTGAATGCTCTGCTCCCCAGATTTGGAACTCATTAGAAATATCGATTCATTCTCACTTTTCAGATCTAAACTTAAAACTCATTTGTTTAAGACTGCTTTTTCTCTTTGACTACAATCGCTCTGTCTGATTTTAAATTTTGCATTTTAGTTTTGTTTATAACATATGTTTTATCTTTTGTTCAGTGTCCTTGGGTGTTTAGAAAGGCACCCACTAATAAATGAAATGTATTATTATTAAACAGAAGGATATGACCGGACATTAGGTAGCTTAATTCAAGTATGAGATGGTAATATTTGGGTGATGTGATGGATGGCCAGCGTTTCAGTCCGGCTGGGATGTACCCTTACAGAAGAAAGCAGCCTTGTCAAGGCATTACATCCCCCGGGACGCTCGATGGCAGCTCCCCTGGACGGAAATGGTACCCCGGATTCTCTCAGGGCAGCATGGGACAATGGGACGTGGAGTCCAGTCCTTCAGCCCTGTTGGGTACCGAGGGTGCTGCCTGGGGGAACTCACCAAGAACCCAGGGACTATTACGGTGGCGTTAACCCAGAAGTACGTAGGAGTCACGAGGACGGAAACCCGCAATACTTCCGGGACACCTGAAGAAGGCGTTTGACCCAGAGACGGAATACTTCCGGGTCAGAGACTTTAAAAAGGACTATGGGAAACCCAGCAGATTGAGCTGGAGTTGGGTGGTAGAGGACGGAGTTGCTGGGAGTGGAGAATTGTGTGATTACTGTTATTGCTTAATTGAGAATTGTGGAGTATGCGGTGCTTTGTTCACTATATTCGAATAATATTGTAATTAAAATCTTCTTGTGCTTTTACACGTGTGTCTGGGATGTCTGTCTGGTGGGTTCTACAGGACAAAAGCGACCCCTAGCATCCACAGACTATAAAATAAGGGGAGTGCAGCCACCCCTTAAGATCACTTTTACGATAAAACAGTTAAGGAATCGTAGAGAAAAATCAAAAAATAGAAAAGAAACGCGGAAAGGTTTAATCTATTAATCTAATGCTATTTCTGGCATGACCATGACTGTCAATTAACGTTCTGCTTTAGACGCACAGCTTCAAAGGACATCTGACCTCTGCCTCTTTTAAGACATGGAAGACCTCTTCTCTGCCACTCACAAAGCGCCACAAAGGTCCATTAACATCAAATAACCTTGGCACCATGCTTCTGAGACTTGTCTCTTTATCTCTAAAATAAATTGATCAGGCGTGCTTCACAATGAACCAACAAGTTTTTTAGGAATCAGAGCAGAAATGGAAAGAAATTAATTGTGCTAGCCTGCTGTTTTAAGACCTTGTTGATTTAAAGCATCTAAAATAGCTGAATGTCATTTATCCCACATATCCATTATGCCAGCAGAACATAAACGCCAGTGCGTTAACGTGATAAAAGAGAGACACTGTCTCCACTGCACAGATAATTAGTTTGAAAATAAAATACGAAGGTTTGACTGCAAGTTACTTTGTTGCTTCACAAGTAATTGCATTGATTTTTTCTCTTTTTCAGCATTTCAGAGAATAGATACTGTATAATTGGTGGTCAGCTCACTTAAACAGAGACATGCTTTTAACCCTGACTCTAACCCTAACCCTTCCTAAGTTTCTAGTATTGATTACTGATTCAGTGTTTATAAAAAATCCATTCATTTGTTTTTCTACGCTGCCTATCCAATTTAGGGTCATGTGGGACTGGTGCCTGTGTTATGCATTGGGAGCCACCCATGGATGGGGTACCAGTCAGTCACAGGGCACACTCATATAGGACCACCTGTGAGTCTACAGTTGAACTAACCTGCACATCTTAGAGCCTGGCAGACACAGGGAGAATGTGCAAACGTCACACTGACAGTGTTGTTGTAATGCTGCGAGGTCACGATGACGGGCCAGCTGAAAGGCAAGAGTCAAAAACAAAACAAAAGTCATAACCGAAGTGATGAAACCCAAAATGCAAATCTAACTTCCAGTGAATCAGAGATACGATAACAAGACAGACATGAACAAACTGAAATTTGATTTTCTTTGTGTGAGAATTCGGCAAACTCAAAACAGTTAAGTAACCCTAGGAAGCAAATTTTATACCTTGCAAACCCATCGCGTTTCTTTGTTTGTGATCTCTGATGAAGCCTCTAAGAACCGCAAACCAACCAGTGCAATCCGGCGGCTTCTGAGCAAAATAATAAGGTGTCACGTGAAAATGAAATATATAGGTGTGATAAAACAGCCTAATTCGAAAAGCTAAATTCAGGAATGGCTACAGTGATCCCAAAAATGTATACAGCTAAACAAATTATGTTCAAAAGCACTAGAACAACGATGAAAAATAAACAGTCATGATAGTAAAACATGGTGAAAAAGACGATAGGCCTCCAAAAAGACCCACAGAGCAGGCCAGGACCTTTACCGACCTTGGCAGAGGTAGGCCTCACAAAAGGCATCTTTACCCCAAACTCCACAGGCAGGAATCGGCCTGCACTGGCCCAAAAACGGGGAACAGTTCTTCAAAACTTAAAAAATACTTTAACTCTTTCAGGGTGGATGTCGACTTTTGTCAAGAGCAGGGGCTGAGGGAGGTAATCAACCGTAAACGGTGACAAAGCCTGCTGTTACAGTTTTGTTTGACTCTCTTTGGTAAAAGGAAAGTTAGCTTTGTTGGTTTGATCGAGATTCCCTGCACTCATGTGAGTAGAGAAGAGCAAAAAATGACAAAAACGGCATTGAAATCTGGTGAGAGATCAAAGTGAATGCACAAAGCAAAATACTCCATGGACGTCGTTTTGCATATTATCGCCGAATTGGACTCTGACTTTTTGGACTACGATTCTAATGTAGATCAAGATCGAAAGCAAAAGTGAGGTACTGGCATCAGCTGATTGGTCTCCTGCTGAACATGTTTGTGTAACTAACGTGCCAACGGCTCTGTTTGGCACGGTTCGCCTGGGAAGGACCGACACTTACAAGAACAAGAGATTCAAACCAGATTGTGCTGCATTGTGACCACTGCTGCCGCTGCACCACCCCACCACGTGGAGACAGCCTGGCAGCCAGCCTGCTGCGTGGTCCTGAATGGCTTGAGCCACAAGAGACAGTGAACTGGTGGCTACAGCACGAAGCCACAGATGTTTTATGTTGATTTATGTTTAAAACCATTGCTTTGTTTGCTTTACAGAAAACTGCATTCTTTGGAAAAAAATATTCAGCCCTCAAAAGGTTGAAATGTCAAAAATATATAAAACCGTTATGATTGTTGTATTTTTTCCCCTCCCTCTTTTAGAGTGTTGTTTGGACTTTTATGTACTTAAACTGTGATTTTTACCCAATAGGAATTTATTTATATTTATATTTTGCGATCTTCATTCCTTACTTGTAATATTTGAACTTCTTCTTGTGATGCTATGTTAATTTTTTGTAGGCATTACTATTTTGTAAGTTTCATGTTGGTCCATTGCCTTGAGGATTTCCCAGAATACCCTGGGAATGTGCTACATGTGATGTAGTCAGTGTGACCAATTAGGCTTTTCTTCCTAAACGACTTTGCATCAAACTTCAGTTTGGTGCTCACATTTCTACGTTTCCCTTAACTTTTTTTAACTTATTCTCTGACTAAAGACTTCTGATTGTTTTTTTTTCCTATTGTTTTTCTGGTTCGTTTGAAAGATCATTTCATTTTCTGTCTGGTATTGACCCTCCACATATTTTTGACCTAAGTCCATCTCCTGACCCCTTTCATATTTGTTTTCTCCGACATCTGAGTCAGAACACTTTGTAGCGGGGCTACATAGTAGTAATAGTGTTTGTGTTCGTACCACGTGCGTCTTGTTTCCATTGTCCCTGTTTGTGTATGTCAGCGAATGATGGAAGGAGATCGCAGCCCCAAACCTGGAAAACACCGGTTTTCAATTAATCAATTACATTCGTCACAGGACTATAAAAACAATCAAGAGAAGAGGAAGAGAGAGGAGAGAAGGAGATTTTTCGATATACGACCACGAACCACATGTACCTGCTGTATTTCACAACGCAATTTGTCACAGTGTTGCTTTGGTGGAGGGATATTTATAATTTGTTTAGCTTGTCTGTTTCATTTAATACAATTTATCAGTTTAAGTTTACATATCTGCTTTTCTTTTGTGTTTTTTTACACCGTCGATTGTGGGGGAAAGGTTTAATTTGTTAAAGGTACGGCTTGATTAAGATTTAACCTCAGCAATTAATCCAGGCCACAGGTCTTGGAGGTGTAGCTGCCGGCCGGGTAAGGGGCGGCCGTTATAACTTCAAGGGAGAGGAAAATCATCAAACCTCTGCCTTAACAGACAAGTCTAACAAGGACTCTTTAAAAATGCTGGAATTTACAAAAATGGCAGGGGGCAAAAATGAGGCGACCCATAGGAAGCAAGCCCAAAACTGTAATACAAGAATTGAAAACCAAAGCAACAAGTTCTAGGAACAGCCTGAGATACAGAGACCTTCAGCAGCGATGCTAGAGTGGACCCGCCTCTTGAGGTTCCAATCACAAAACACAGGGAATGAAAGAAAATAAAACACGCACACAATGCTTACTCCGGCATTCTGCAAAGTCTAAACTCAGAAAATAACGGGATAAATATTAAATTGAACCTCATATTCATTATTTTTACCTGTTACTTCAAGTAGATTGTGGAGCTAATTTATAATAGAGGTCATTTGACTGAGAAGTCTCACACTATATTGTGGATATGAAGGCAGAGATGTGATAGATTCTTCACTATGATGTATTTTTAATATTTTTTTTTATACTGGCAGACTCGTCCCATGAGAATATAAAACATTTATTTTAAGCTAAACCAAACTCTCGCTTTTGAAAAGAACTCATTATTTTAGAAGCAGAAGGTGTTTTAAAGTTCAGCTGGCAGTAATTGTCTCCTTTCTCACACTATTAGGAGAGAGTACACTTCCTTGCTGATTATTCCACCATTAACCAATGTTATACATACTGGAATACTTAACCCCTTGATGTGGTTAACAGTTTATGCATCCCTGTGATCAATAAGCAGGGACTAATTTGTAAATGATGAGGTGCTGGCACTCATAGTGAGTGCCTGGAGGTGGAATGGGGGTGCGACGACAACTGTAATTTGAGTACCCAAGTGCTGTTCTGCATCAAGTGACTCCGTGAGAACCCTAACCCTGCTTTGAATTACTGACTGGTTCCGTTTTATGTTTGTGTGTTATTGTTGTACAGTTTTTTGTTTTTTCTATTGATTTTAGGTTAGGTCTTTATGACAGGACATTCCTGATACGTAAGATAGTTTTATCATTCGGGAACCTGGGATGGGACCTAACTAACGGCAATAATATGGCCTATAGATTAAAATAGTTTTATTGTCTTGGGTCTTAAAATTAATGTTTTAGGTTTTTGTTTTTGTAACGGGGTCTAAGGTTAAAATAGATTTATTACCTTGGTCCCCTTATGTTAATGTGTGGTATTGTATTTTGTCGATTGTCATCCCTCATCCTTACCCTTATCTTTACCCCTTTGAACAGGGCCCTGAGGTTAAAGATGGATACATCACTCAGGTCCCTGATGTTAAAGATTTGTTTCTTGTCTTGTTATAGTCTAACCCTACCCCAACCTTATCCAAACCCCTTTAAACAGGGCCTTGAGGTTAAAAACAATATTATTACTCAGGTCCCTGATGTTAAAGTGGTGTTTTCTATTTGGTTATTGTCTGCCCCATCCATAGCCCTTATCCTAACCCCTTTAAACAGGGCCCTGAGGTTAAGGATGGATTCATCACTCAGGTCCCTGATGTTAAAGTTTTGTTTCTGTCGATTGTGTATTTATAGTATTGGTCTTTTGTGTTTTGGTATGTAGGTGCATGGTGTTGTGTGTGATTGGTTTATAGGGAACCTAATTATGGCCTTCAGGGTTAAGAAGGACAAAGAACAGTTTAGTGATTTTGTTTTTTTATAAATATAGTATATTGTGGTTTAGGGATATACAAGTCTGTTGCTTGTGTTCTTTTAATGTCTATTTTTAAGGTCCTGTTTTAATTACTAGTTTTAAATATTTAATTTTGATTAATGGGGGTGATTAAAATAATTTTTTAACCCTCTATTGAAAAATGGAATTTTAAAATAATTTTTGTAATTTATTGGACCAATTTAAAATTATAATTTTAAATATTATTGAACAAATTAATAGACTTCTTAACTCATTTATGATTTTACAATTGGTAGGATGGGTGGGGGCTGTAAAATAAAAGATTTATGAATGGGGTAATGTGTACCAATGTGTTTTTTATATAGCTTCAGGGCTAATATCCCCTACCCTAATCCTAACTACAAAGAGGACTATTTCATTTATGTTAGGTAGAATAGCCAGAGGGGGACTGGGAGGTCTCGTGGCCTGGAACCCCTGCAGATTTTATTTTTTCTTCTCCAGCCGTCTGGAGTTTTTTTTCTGTTTTTTTCTATCCACCCTAGCCATCAGACCTTACTCCTTTTCTATGTTAACTAATGTTGTCTTATTTTAATTTCTTATTTTGTCTTTTATTTTTCTTTTCTTCAGTATGTAAAGCACGTTCAGCTACTTTTTGTATGAAAATGTGCTATATAAATAAATGTTGCTGTTGTTGTTCTGTTAATGGTGAATTATACCATTGGCCAAATAAATACATAAAATCAGTATTGCGATTGAGTGACAAGGCAGAGTGAGTCCCAAAGCAGTTGAAGTGCCAACTGGGTAAACTACATTTAGCTTCAAAAAACGTAACAGGCACCTGAGGCCGCTAAGAAACAACACGACAAAGGCCTGTCATCACCCAACCTCAAGCGAGTTTGAGGATACTGCAGGTCTGGAATTGTTCCTTACAGTCAGGATTCTCAGGTCCAAATGAGATGCCACCTTTTATTATTGGCAAGACTTGGCTCTGAGCAGGTTCAAGGTACACTTGTGAGTGTGCACACACCACTCTGGGGTTGATTGGTCTGCTTGGCAGACTGCATATTCACGTGTAAAATGTGAGCGGGTCAGTCAAGTGCTTTATTCACACCATGGAGCGGGTGGAAGACAGCACCTGCACCCAACTGGCTCTATAAGGGGAGTCCTCATGGCGAAATCAGGGGAAAGAGAGGAGAGAAAAAAAAAGAAAGAAAGAAAGGAGGTTAAAGAAGTGGGAAGGAGGCAGGATGGCGAGGAGCCTGTGCTGGGAGGAAAAGAGGCACTTGGCCAATTTAAAAGAAAGTCTACGCAGAATGGAATGGGTCAAATCTTGTTTCACTACGAAAAACAGCATTTTCAAAGTGTAACCAATTTCTTGTATACAAATAAATTTACTTCTTAAGGGAGCTTTCAAGATTTTTATTTTCTAAGTCTAGAATAGCAAGCTTGATCCTAAAAACAATTCCGACAAAGGAGGCATGAACTGATCAATTGTAAGGCTTGAAGAGGAAAAGCAAATGGCGACGTCAGGCACTCAACAGCTTTTAACAGCATTCGCGCTCGGCGGGGGCTCCAGACACTTTTGCTGGTTTGCCCCCGCAAGTGATTACATTAGATGAAGTTCGATTTGCCACTTTTCCCACTAACAGCCTGGGGTTACACTTTATGACCTTTTCACTGCAACATTTGTTTGATTTGCCAGCACCTTGAATTTATTTGGTATTTTTCATACTACATTTTTTCCCTGCTCACATCTTTCTTAAAGAACACATTTCTTCAATTCAGTTTCATGTAATCTCATAAGTAGACAAATTTTAATTTTACAAACCTGTTATTCAAAAACTGTGATAAAAATGAAGGGCACCTGTTTTCACAATGGTAAATGGTGGGGCCTCGCAGATCTGGGTTTGGATGTCTTTGTGGGTTGTTCTCCATTTTGTTAGGCTTTCAGTGGCACAAAGTGTCCTCTCTTTAAAGTAATTTAAATTAATTAAAATGCATAGATTAGTTGTAGTTGTAGTATTGTTGGTCTCGTCCGATGCGGGAGATGGACGTCTGAAGTGGAGCTCCGCTAGCAGTGGTGCTATTTTTCATATTATTTGCTTATTATTCTGAGATATCCTGTATTTATTCGACCCGAGAGGGACCGCTACAGTATATGTAAACACATATAAACATGGCCAACAAGAAGGAAAGAACGAAAGAATCGAAGACTAAAGCTACATCCAAGCTGCGATCAGCAAGCCCTAGCTCGAGATACGGCCTGTCAGAGACAGACCTGGATCAGATGGGCGAAGTACAGACTCCTCGACCACGGTCCGCTACATCGCCGCCGGCTGAGAGCGAAAAGGGAGCGAAGGTGCGATCGTGAGTGCAGATGTGGATAGCTCACGATTGGAGAGGATTACCTGAAACTGGAAAGGCCGGGAGGTCCGCGCTTCAGTTACGCAATTACGCTGGGACTGGAGCAGCGGGACACCGCTTCAGCAGAGTCTGCTGCTTCATCTACGGCACAAGAAGGCACATTTGAGCTATCTGAACTGAAAGTGTTGCTCGCTGAGCTCACGCAAGATATAAAGGAAAGCGAGAAGGCTAATGAGAAAGCAACGGCAAAGGCACTTGAGAGACTGAAACAGGAATTAAAACAGGAGATGAAACAGGCCAATGAATGTCTGCGACAGGAAATCCAACAGGCAAATGAAAGGCTGCGACAGGAATTCCAACAGGCAAATGAAAGGCTGCGTCAAGAGGTCCAACTTGAACTTCGACAGGTGCTGGGCAAAATTGAAGAGCGCATTGAGAAAACTCGCTAAACTGAGCACGCTTGCTGATCAATTGGAGCATCTTAGTGAGACATTCACGAATTGGATCAAATAGCCGAACATCTAGCTTCCAGTGCCGAGGAAAGAGCAGTAAATGCCAGTTCGAATGTAAAAACTCGGAGAAAACTTGGAGACAGACTGGCTGCTTTAGAAGATGGCAGTAGAAGGTATAATGTCAGAATTGAAGGCCTGCCGGAGAATCGAAAGTTTAAACCCTGTGAAATTCGCAACTGAACTTTTCTAAAATAATCGGGGCTTAATTTTAAAGCAGAATCTGAGATAGCAGCGCTTATCACGCACGCTGATCAAACACCGTCAGACCCCGACCAAGATCTTTTATAGTTCGTTTTGAACGATTATCATTTAAGTTAGAGGTGATGGAACTCCTCAGAAAAAGGAAAATATTATATATGAAAATTGCCACATTCGCGTCTTCCCTGACTTCTCTCCAGCAACAGCTATTAAACGCAAGCAGCCTTCTATAATATTAAACAGCTGCTACGGCAAGCCAATGTCAAATACGGCCTCCTGTATCCGCAAAACTGAAAGTGGAATGGCAGGGTCATTTCTATGTTTTCGCTTAGCAAGGAGGAGGCAGAAAATGAATTAAGAAAGCTGATCCCGGACTATTCTGATACATAATTGTGAGTCATGGCGGTAAATGATAAAGCTAGGATTAATAATCTACTGTCTGATCTATTTGTTTTAAAATACGGGTTTTTTATCAGCATATATTCTCATATTCTTATTATTACTTACTTATTATTATTATTACTTACTTATTACTTATTATTACTTAGTATTACTAGGGCTCTAAATGTTTATGTTTTATTGTGCTTAATTACGCTTTCCTCCTCTTTTTTCTTTTCTAATTATTTCATGTGTACCCTAAATGAGACTGTTCAATATCATACCCTTGGTTTACTGTTATTGCTATTACTGCATTAAGACTTGTTATGCTTGTTTTGGACACATCTTTAACACCATCACCCGGGTTTATTATCTGGGTGTATCATCTTAATGCACTAAAATTGCTGAAGATTATATGTATGTGTATGTATATATGTATATATATGTATATATATATGTATATGTATATGTATATATATATATATATATGTGTATATGTATATATATTGTCACAAGAACGAGACATTGACAGATAAAGAGTTGGGGCAGCCACCCGTATATTGTGGTATCCTGGCTGCAAAAGTCGTTTTCTTTTAACAAAATACAGAGCACTGAAGTGCACACAACCGAGTCCAAAACAAGACTGAAGAAACAAAGGAAAAGGGGCAGGTTTTAAAGGGGAGACAGGAAGTGAGGTCGATGGATCCGCACGTGGTCTTCCACCATTGGCTCAGAGTCGGAGGTGACATCAGAGGGACTGGAGCTGGTGTGGCCGACTTCCATTGGCTCAGTCCCGAAGTGATGTCAGGAGATCCAGGTGAAATCCCCGGGATGGTCTACAGGCAAGGGAGAAAAGAGTCAGTGCACTCTGCCACACCCCGCATGCCTCCAACTGCCTTCACTCAAGCCCTTTAGCTGCCTCCCATGCGCACGCGTGTGTGACAAGGCCCCCTTAGCCCAGACCCGACGGGTCGGGCGACTAACCGAGAGGTCGTGAACCCGAGAAAGCATCAGCGCTGGCGGGAGAGCCCGACGATGAACGAGCGAAAACTTGTACGGCTGCAGGTCAAGAAACCACCGGGTGACCCGCTGATTCACTCCTTGTGGAGGGCCATCCACTGTAGGGTGCATGGTCCGTGACAAGGGTGAATTCCCGGCCCAACAGGTAGTACCTCAGCTGAGTAATCGCCCATTTAATCGCCAGAGCCTCCCTCTCCACCGCAGCATACCTGGTCTCCCGTCCAACAGTTTCCGCTCAGGAACATGATGGGGTGCTCCACACCATCGACGCTTTGGCTCAGCACGGCGCCCAGGCCTGTGTCCGGCGTCCGCCTGGAGGATGAAAGGCAAAGAAAAGTTAGGTGCCATCAAAACAGGTGTGGACGTAAGGGCCTGCTTTAAGTCACCAAATGCAGCCTGTTTTTCAGTCCATACCACAATGTTCGGGCCCTCTTCTTTGTTAAATCAGTCAAGGGCCGCTTCTCCAAAACCGGGTACAAACCGGCGGTAGTACCCGCTAACCGAAAGGCTTGGACCTGCCGCTTGGTTCATGGACGGGCCATTTCAGAATGGCATCAATTTTGGAGCACTGTGGCCTTACGGTACCCCACCCACCAGGTAGCCTAAATATTTGGCCTCGCTTAATCCAAGAAGCATTTCTGGGATTAATCCGAGCCCGCCTCACCAAGTGTCCGTAATACCGCTTGGACATGCTGTAGGTGTTCCTTCCATGTGCTGGAATAGATGACCACGCCATCCAGGTAGGCAGCACTGTATGAGTTATGAGGCGAAGCACTTTGTCCACCAGACGCTGAAAGGTTGCTGGAGCCCCGTAACCCAAATGGAAGGACACGATACTGCCAGTGTCCGCTAGGGGTACTAAACGCGTTTTTCCTTCGGAGTCCGCTAAAGGAACCTGCCAGTACCCTTTCGTCATGTCAAGTGTGGTCAGGTATTGAGCCTGTCCAAGCCTCGAGGAGGTCGCCCACGCGGGCATTGGATAAGCATCAAATTGGGAGACTTGATTGCCGACGGAAGTCATTGCAGAACCTCCAACTTCCGCCAGGCTTACCGACGAGCACAATGGGGCTGGACCAGGGACTATAACTTTCCTCAATCACACCTAGCTCCAGCATGCGCTTGATCTCAAGCTCCACTTCAGCCTTTTTTGCCTCGGGAAGACGATACGGGCGTTCTCGGACAACAACCCCGGCTCTGTCACGATGTTGTGCTCAATCAGAGAGGTCCTTCCGGGGTTCTCACTGACTACCTCCCGAACGGTCCGGATAACTGTTTCCAGCTCCTGCCGCTGTCTGGGACTTAAGTCCGTGCCGGTTAAGGTCGTGTGTGTGAGCAAGAGTGAGCGGGCTGGCCGGAGGAGGGATCGGGTCCCTGTCCTTCCACGGTTTCAGCAGGTTCACATGATAAACCCGCCCCTTTGGCCGACGCATTGGGTTGACTCACCAAATAGTCGACCAGTCCCTTCCTCTCCTTAACTTCAGAGGGGCCCTGCCAGTGGGCAAGCAATTTAGAGTGGGAGGTAGGCACTAGGACCATGACCCGATCTCCGGGCGGAACTCCCAAGAGACGTGCGCGTTGTAGTACCGGCCTGCGCTGCTTGAGCCTCCTCCATGTGACTTTTAAGGACAGGCCGAATTTTTCCAAATCTATCGCAGAATCGCGATATATTCCAGTATGTTTGTGGAGGGAAGAGCCTCTTCTTCCCAGCCTTCTTTCAAAATATCTAATATGCCCCGAGGTTGTCGCCTATAGTAGTTCAAAAGGGGAGAACCCCGTGGAGGCTTGTGGGACTTCCCGATAGGCAAAAAGGACGAGGGGGAGGAGCTGATCCCAGTTCCTTCCATCCTCGCTGACCACCTTACGCAGCATTTGCTTGAGAGTTTGATTAAACCTCTCTACTAATCCGCCGGTTTGAGGATGATACACCGAGGTCTTTAAATGCTTTATTTTCAGTAATCTGGCAGTCTCCTTGAACGTTTCCGAGGTGAAGGGGGTCCCCTGGTCTGTCAAGACTTCTTTGGGGATCCCCACGCCAATACCCCTAGTAATTCCCGTGCGATGGCTTTAGAGGTAGCTGAGCGCAACGGAACAGCTTCGGGTATCGTAGCGTAATCCACGAGGACTAAAATGTACTTGTGTCCTCGGCTGAGGGCTCCAGTGGTCCCACCAGGTCGCCCCCGATTCTGTGGAAGGGAACGTCAATCAGTGGAATAGGAATGAGAGGAGCACGGTCCCTCCTAGGAATTTGTCGCAGTTGACACTCCGGCAGGAAGCGCCAAAGCGGCTAACCTCCTCATTAATTCCTGGCCAGTAGAAACGGAGCTTGATCCGCTCCAGAGTTTTTTCGGTGCCCAGGTGGCCACCTAGGAGGTGGGCGTGTGCTAGCTCACAGACCTGCCGCCGGAAGGTACGCTGCACTAGCAGCAGCCTCGCCTCCTGCCCGCCATGCATTGCTACACGGTAAAGGAGGTCATTATCTAGCACAAAGTAGGGGCCCTGTGGCATCGACTGATTAGTGCGCTGGCCATTGACAAGGACCACTGCATTTTTACAAACTTCAGGGAGTCATCATTCCATTGCTCCCTTCTAAAAGAAGCCGGCGCTTTTAAATTGGAACCGCAACACGGAGAGAGGGTCAGCGCCGACCTCAATGGGCGTGGTTTCTCCCGCCCGCCGCGCGCTGGTGGATGACGGTTAGCCCGCGACGCCCGGAGTTGCCACGCCAGTCAGGGCGACTGCTTCGCTCTCTCTGCCGGCTGATTACACGGCGTGGAGGCAGCTTGAGACGGGTTATCTCCGCCCATAACGAGGCCCAAATTAACCCCGGAGTGGTATGTGTCTCACCGCTTTGATTTTAGACCAGTCCCGCCCTAGTATCACCGGGTGTGGAGGATCAGGTAGGACGCTACGGTGAGCTTACTAACTGACCCTCCGTAACTGATGACACAGCGGCGGACCTGTACCAGCGGATGTCTCCGTGGACACAGGTTATACCGGTCTTAAATTTAGCCACTGTTGCGGTTGCACAAGCGGCGGGCAACAATTGAAATGTTGCTGCCGGAGTCGAACAAACCTGTGGTCTTGTGTCCGCTGACGCATCACCACGCCAGTATGTGGGACCGCCAACGGATTAGCCAGAGCACACCAACCCTCCTCACCCTCCACCTGCATTCCTCCTTGCCTCCAAGCGGTTTGCGCCAGCCCCGCTGACGCCAATACGGGCTCCGGATTGTACAGGGTGGGGCTAGGTCTTGGAACGCACTCGCTGAGTTTGACATGAGGACGGTTCTGCTCCCCAGAGTGTGAGGCCGCCTCTGCGTCTCCATAAGCTCTATGAGCTCAGACATGTTCTTGAACCGCCGCCCCAAACCGCTGGGTGAAGCCACGGGAAGCGCTTCCAGGAGCAGATAGCAAGCTACCTGCTCTATTATTTGGTAGGGCGTGTTTTCAAATGGCCGTAGCCAATGCCCTACCATTGCCCATAAGGACCAGGCTTGTTTGTTGGTTGGCGCTCAGGGTCCAACCTCCATTTTTTATTTTATTCCCCTGCCAGTCTGGGGCACCCCTAGGTGGTAAATGGGGCTTTGGTTTCGAGGGAGGCAGGCACTCTCCCCAAGAGAGCATACTGAGTCCCTTTGCCTCCCTCCAGGGCAGCCCAATTCTGTGAGCCCCACCCGCACACTCCCTGGCCACTCCAGATGGGCTAGTTATGAGTGCCGGGAGCGGAGCCCGCACCGGTCACGCCAACCACGGGCACCCTCCCCGCCTGAATACTCGCCCCGCACGCCCCACCTGGGTATATTGCAGGTCCTGTCCCCTTCTCCTCCGGACTTCTCCATCCTGCCGACTACGCCACTGTCACAAGAACGAGACATTGACAGATAAAGAGTTGGGGCCAGCCACCCGTATATTGTGGTATCCTGGCTGCAAAAGTCGTTTTCTTTAAAATACAGAGCACTGAAGTGCACACAACCGAGTCCAAAACAAGACTGAAGAAACAAAGGAAAAGGGGCAGGTTTTAAAGGGGAGACAGGAAGTGAGGTCGATGGATCGCACGTGGTCTTCCACCATTGGCTCAGAGTCGGAGGTGACATCAGAGGGACTGGAGCTGGTGTGGCCGACTTCCATTGGCTCAGTCCCGAAGTGATGTCAGGAGATCCAGGTGAAATCCCCGGGATGGTCTACAGGCAAGGGAGAAAAGAGTCAGTGCACTCTGCCACACCCCGCATGCCTCCAACTGCCTTCACTCAAGCCCTTTAGCTGCCTCCCATGCGCGTGTGTGACATATATATATATATATATATATATTAAGTGCAAAATTCTTTTTTTTTTTTCTTTTTCCTCTTTTAAAGACTATATTGGTAACAGATATCTCTATCTTTTAACCTTAAAGCGCCACTGCATGGGGGCTTGATGTGCTTTGGACGTGCTCTGTCTCTGGGTATGTCAGAGGACTGGGACTGCATGAAGTGGGTTTTAGCCTCACCTGGGGAGGCAAAAAGGGAGGGTGGGGGTTAAGGGGGGAAGAGAAAGAGAGCAGGCTTGATCTATATCTAATCTATCATCTCAATCTTTATAATTATAACTATCAACGTAATAATAAGCTGCATGGCAACAACTCTTGGGGAATAGGAAATTAAGACCTAAACTATTTCACTTCCAGTTAAGACTATAAATGACATCAAAAACTCAGAATCAGTGTCTCCATGATGGGACAGTTAACTTCGTAAGCTGGAATGTTAAAGGCCTGAATCACGAATTAAAGAGAAAGAAAGTACTTTCTCACCTAACAGGTCTAAATGCTAAAATAGTATTTTTACAGGAAACCCACTTACTAAGTAAGGATCAGTTCCGCTGCAAAAGACTGGACTGGCCAAATGTTCCATTCTAGTTTTACAAAGAAAACTAGAGGGGTGGGAATTCTCATACATAGAACAGTACCATTTGTAGCATCAGATGTAGTATTGGATCCTGAAGGGAGATATGTGATGGTCATGGGAGACTTATCTAACTGTAAAATGATTTTGATAAATGTTTATGCACCTAATGTTGATGATAAGGAATTTATACAAAATTTATTTGCATCCATTCCCAATCTGAACACTCATAAACTTATAATGGCTGGGGACTTTAATTGTGTTCTAAATCCACTTTTAGATAAGACTTCCTCCACAGGGGAACGCAACTAACACCGCAAAGATAATTACAAAGTTTATAACTGATCACAACTTATCAGATCCCTGGAGGTTTTAAACCCAAATTCAAGAACATATTCTTTCTACTCACCAGTACATCATTGCTACTCAAGGATTGATTACTTCTTTATAGATAATAACTTCTTGCCTAAGATTAAATCTTGTAAATACGATGCTATTGTTATTTCAGACCATGCTCCGATGATCTTGGAGCTGAAATTACTAAGCCCCATACACTCACCCGCAGATGGCCTCAATCCGCTTCTATTAGCTGACGAGAATTGTACTGAATTTATATCCAAACAAATTGAATTCTTTCTAGAGACAAATACATCCCCTGAGATCTCTGCAGGAATACTCTGGGAAACTCTTAAGGCCTTCTTAAGAGGACAGATTATCTCATATCTTTCCCACAGAAATAAATCCGCGAAGAAAGTAGCAGAGATAAAAATTAAATTACTAAAATAGATGAAGAACATGCCAGACTACCAAGCGAGACTCTACATAAGAGGAGGCAGGCTCTACATTCAGAATTAAACCTCTTGACAACTAAAGAAACCGAACAACTAATTTACAAATCCAGACATCATTATTATGAACATGGAGAGAAAGCTAATAAGCTTTTAGCGCAACAAATTCACAAGCAAGATGTACGCAACGCAATCTCGGTAATTACTAACACGAATGGAGATAAAATCATCGAACACAAAAATATAATGTACACTTTTAGAGACTACTATAAATCCCTATATACTACTGAGTTTAAAGAAGACAATATACAATCTAATGCATTTCTGGATAAATTACAGATACCACAAATTGACGCTTATTAGTGTGGAGGAACTCGATAAACCTCTGTCATTATCAGAATTACTGGATGCTATAAAGTCACTCCAAGGTGGAAAAGCAGCAGGCCCTGATGGCTACCCTGCAGAGTTTTACAAGAAATTCTCCGCTCAGCTAGCTCCCTCCTATTAGCAACATTTACAGAAGCCAGAGATAACCAATCTCTTCCACAAACCTTTCGCCAAGCACTAATCACTGTCTTTCCAAAACAAAATAAGGACTTATTACAATGTGCATCATACAGACCAATTTCACTTCTGAATAACGACGTTAAAATACTCTCTAAAATCATAGCTAGAAGGATGGAGAAAGTGCTCCCCTCAGTAATATCACAAGACCAAACTGGATTTATTAGGGGCCGACACTTATCTTCAAATCTTCGACGCCTGTTTAATGTAATATACTCACCAACTAAATCAAACACCCCAGAAATATTATTATCATTGGATGCAGAAAAGCATTCGACATGATTGAATGGAAATACCTTTTACTATTTTGGAGAAGTTTGGGTTTGGCCCAACATTTGTGCATGGATTAAATTACTGTATACTAACCCAGAAGCTTCAGTTTGCATCAATAACATTTGCTCAGACTACTTTAAACTAGAACGTGGCACAAGACAAGGATGCCCTTTGTCACCACTGCTGTTTGCAATTGCCATTGAACCACTGGCAATACATTGTCGAAATACTGATCAGATAAAGGGGATTAGCAGAGAAGGACTGGAACAGAAAATCTCATTATATGCAGATGACATGGTACTGTATATATCGGACCCAGAAAATTCTGTGCCTGCAGTCTTAGCAGCACTCACAGAATTTCAAAAGCTCTCTGGTCTCAGAATTAATCTGAATAAAAGTGTACTCTTTCCGTTGAATTCGCAAGCATATAATATTAGATTAGACACCCTTCCTTTTATCATTGCAGAACAGTTTAAATACCTCGGGGTAAACATCACAAGTAAACATAAAGCTCTTTATCAACAAAATTTCGTCGTCTGCATGGAAAAAATTAAACAAGACTTGCATAGATGGTCAACCCTTCATCTCACACTAGCTGGAAGAATTAACACTGTTAAGATGAATATTCTTCCTAAGCTCCTTTTTATTTCAAAACATACCAATATACATTAATAAATCGTTCTTTAAGCAATTAGATTCAACAATAACCTCATTTATTTGGAATTCTAAACATCCACGCATCAAAAGAGCGACCCTACAAAGACAAAAGGCAGAAGGTGGCATGGCTCTACCTAACTTCCAGTTTTATTACTGGGCGCAAATATACAGTCGATAAGAACCTGGACACAAATAGAAGAACATACACAGGCATGGACCGCAATAGAAGTAAAATCCTGCAGTACTTCTTTGTATTCCTTGCTTTGTGCTCCAATAAACACACGCTATCGGCAATACACTAATAACCCAATTGTGCTCCACTCACTTAGAATCTGGAACCAATGTAGAAAGCATTTTAAGACGGAGAAGCTTCTTTCTGTGGCACCCCTGCAAAAGAACCACCTCTTTCAACCCTCACAAACATATGCAGTTTTTAATATCTGGAAAAATTTGGAATTAACTTGCTTAGAGATCTTTATATAGACAACGCCTTTGCATCCTATGAACAATTACATTCCAAATTTAACATTCCAGCTACAAATTTCTTTCACTATCTTCAAATCAGGAACTTTGTTAAACAGAACCTTCCAGATTTTCCTCATCTTGCACCCTCATCCACGCTGGAAAAATTATTGCTCAATTTCAAGGAGTTAGACTCCATCTCTACAATATATAAAATCCTTTTACAATCCCTTCCTTTCAAAGATCCAAGAGGACACTGGGAAAATGACCTCTCAATTAATATATCAGAAAAGGAGTGGAAAGTAGCAATGCAGAGAATTCACTCAAGCTCCATATGCAAAGCATACAATTATACAACTCAAAATTATATATCGAGCACATCTGTCTCGACTAAAACTCTCAAAATGTTTCCAGGGCATGATCCAACCTGCGAACGTTGCAACCAAGCCCCAGCCTCACTAGGTCACATGTTCTGGGCCTGCTCCAAATTAACATTATTCTGGACAAAAATTTTAATTACCTCTCAGACAGTCTTGGACTCACAATCCCTCCTAACCCATTAACAGCTGTGTTTGGGGTTCTTCCAGAGGGTCTTAAAGTGGAGAAAGACAAACAAATTGTGATTGCATTCACTACACTGTTGGCACGCAGACTTATTCTGATAAACTGGAAGAACCCAAACTCTCCTCTTTTAAGTCAGTGGGAAACTGATGTGTTATATTATTTAAAATTGGAAAAATCAAATACTCAGTTAGAGGATCTGTGCAGACTTTTTCAAAACATGGCAGGATCTAATCAGTAATATTTTGAAATGAGTTTATAAAGCACAGAGAATTTGTTGATTTAGGTATTTTTTACAAGCCTTAAATTTTACACCTTTGGCTTGCTCTCTCTCTCAAGGGTGGGGATCGATCTGTTCTTAGCATAATTCTTTTTTTTGTAAAACTTGATTGCTATGTATTGATTGTAATAAAATTAATAAAAAAAAAAAAAAAAAAATGCATAGATTAGTTAACGGGTGGCACGGAGGCGCAGTGGTAGCGCTGCTGCCTTGCAGTTAGGAGACCTGGGTTCACTTCCCGGGTCCTCCCTGCGTGCGGGAGTTTGCATGTTCTCCCCGTGTCTGCGTGGGTTTCCTCCCACAGTCCAAAGACATGCAGGTTAGGTGGATTGGCGATTCTAAATTGCCCCTAGTGTGTGCTTGTTGTGTGTGTGTGTGTGTGTGTGGGCCATGTGGTGGGCTGGCACCCTGCCCGGGGTTTGTTTCCTGTCTTGCGCCCTGTGTTGGCTGGGATTGGCTCCAGCAGACCCCCGTGACCCTGTGTTCGGATTAAAGGGGTTGGAAAATGGATGGATGGATTAGTTAAAGTGAAATTGCTAACCAGCTTAACTATGGCTCTGAGGCTAGGGAATCGGAAGGTTGTCGGTTTGAATCCCATAAACCCCAGAAGTGACTCTACTTTGCCAGACCCTTGAAAAAGGCCCTTACCTTGAAATTGCTTCATCCTGGGTATGACGTTAACCCGTAAGCAGCTCCTCCAACTCCAAAGGTCATTGCTGAAGAAGCTGGCTATTAACAGAGTGCTATATCCAAGCATATTAATGGAAAGTTGAATGGAAAGAAAAAATGTGGCAGAAAAAGGTGCACAAGTCACAGCGATATCCGCAGCCTTGAGAGGATTGTGAAGCTCAGCCCACAAAAGATGTATCCGGGACATGGGCTACAACTGTCACAGCATTCCTTGTGTCAAGCCACTCCTGAACCAGAGACAATGTCAGAAGCATCTTACTTGTGCTAAGGAGAAAACGGACTGGACTGTTGCTCAGTGGTCCAAAGTCTTCTTTTCAGATGAAAGTCAATTTTGCATTTCATTTGGAAGTCAAGGACCCACGGTCTGGAGGAAGAGTGGAGGGGCTTGAGGTCCAGTGTGAAGTTTCCACAGTCAGTGGTGATTTGGGGAGCCACGTCATCTGCTGGTGTTGGTCCACTGTGTTTTATCAAGTCCAAAATCAGCACAGCCATCTACCAGGAAATTTTAGAGCACTTCATGCTTCCCTATGCTGACAAGCTTTATGGCGATGCTGATTTCATTTTCCAGCAGGACTTGGTACCTGCCCACACTGCCAAAAGTACCAATACTTGGTTTAATGACTGTGGTATCACTGTGCTTGATGGACCAGCAAACTCGCCTGACCTAAAACCCTTCAAGAATCTATCAAAATGAGAGACATCAGAGCCAACAATGCAGACGAGTTGAAGGCTCCCATAACACCTCAGCAGTGCCACAGGCTGATCGCCTCCATGCCACACCGCATTGATGCAGTAATTCATGTAAAAGGAGCCCCGACCAAGTATTGAGTGGGCACATTGACATACTTTTCAGTATCTGTATTAAAAACCATTTTTTTTATTGGTCTTATGTAATATTCTAATTTTCCGAGATACTGAATTTCGAGTTTTCATTACCTGTAGGCCATAATCAGCAAAATGAAAAGAAATAAACACTTAAAATACGGTATAATCACTCTGTGTGTAATGAATCTATATTATATACGAGTTTCACTTTCTGAATTGCATTACTAAAATAAATGAACTTTCCGATTATATTCTAATTTATTGAGATGCCCCTGTAGTGCAGGGGTGTCAAACTCCGGGCCTGGTGGGCTGCAGGTTTTCATTCTAACCCTTTTCCTAATCAGTGACCAGTTTTCACTGCTAATTAACTCCTTTTCCCTTTATTTTCATAGCCCTGTTTTTAAGGGTTCAGTCCTCTGAATTGATTTGTTTCTTCATCAAATGGCAGCCAAATAGAAAGGAGATGTGAAACGAGCCGACAGATGACCAGCTAAACGGGAATGTCAAACTCCAGCCAATTTCACTCCAACCAGTTGCTTAATGAGAAGCCAGTTCTTGCTGTTAATTAAAGCCGTTATTGAATATCATGACTTGTTGTTGCTCTCATTCTGACACAGCAGACTGTTGATTTTCTGTTTTTTCTAAGACCACCGTCAAGATTTTTTGGTGACAGGAGCAGCCCAACATGACTGAGACCTTCACCTTTCTTAATTTTCAGGTTAACTGGTCAGGTGGCGGCTTGCTTGGTGTCTCATTATTGTTTGGCTGCTCACTAGAGAAAAAGCAACAACTGAAGCAGGGGTCTCAAACTCCAATCCTGGAGGGCTGCAGTGGCTGCAGGTTTTCATTCTAATCCTTTCCTTAATTAATATCCAATTTTTGCTGCTAATTTACTTCTTTTCTATTAATTTTAATTGAATTGCTCTTGAAGACTCAGACCCCTTAATTGTTTCTTTTTCCTTAATTAGCAGCCAAAACAATAAAGAGATACAAAATGAGCCAAAACAACTGGTGTCCATCATGCAATATCTGAAAATAAAGAAAGGTGAAGGTCTCAGGAATGCTGAGCTGCTTAGGTCCCCAAAACATTTTATCAGCACCCTTAGAAAAAAGAAAATCAATACTTTCCGAAACGTCTGCTACTGCACCACGAGGGCAGCAACAAGCCATGGGATTAAAGAACGAGTTTAATTAACAAGAAGACTCGGGGCCTGATTAAGCAACTGGTTAGAGTGAAATTGGCTGGAGTTTGACATTCCTGTTTAGCTGGTCATCTGTCGGCTCATTTCTGATCTCATTTCTGTTTGGCTGGCATTTAATGAAGAAACAAATCAATTCAGAGGACTGAATCCTTAAAAACAGGGCTATGAAAATGAAGGGAAAAGGAGTTAATTAGCAGTAAAAACCGGTTTGAGGCCCTGACTTAGTTGGTCTTCTGTTGGCTCACTCACTTCACGTTTCATTTCTGTTTAAGGAAAGAAATAAAGCAATTCAGAGGAACGATTAAGTAATTCAAGGGAACAAATATTAAAGAACAAGTCAATTAAAATGTATTTAAATGAAGTTAATCAGCAGCAAAAACAGGCGACTAATTAAGAAAAGGGTTAGAATGAAAACCTGCAGCCACTGGGGCCCTCCAGGACTGGAGTTTGAGACCACTGAACTAAAGGGTCTGAGTCATGTCAATTATAACTAAGGCAAAACAAGTAAATCAGCAGCAAAAACGGCTCACCAATGAAGAAGATGGTTAGAATGAAAACCTTCAGCCACTGCAGCCCACCAGGACAGGAGTTGGACATCCCTGATATGGTGCATTAAATGCCAAGAAAGGCCTTTTTTAAGGAACCTTGTTAAAGACAGAAAATATAAGGGTAAGCACCTAGAACTATACTGTTATTTTTCTTCCAACCTAATGCTGCATTTATTTCATCCATATTCTGAATTTAAATATTCTGGAAGGCACTAAGGAAAAGGCAGAAGCTGGACAAACTCACTGACACTGGCCCAGTTGATAATCAGCTGCCATTTTAAACTGCATGTTGTTGTAAGAGAAGATCAGAAGAATCCCACAAAAACACGATGAACAAAGACGTCAAAGAGTGACTGAAAAAATCAAACTCAGCTCTGCAATCCTAATGACAAACTGGAATTAGCCATCCAGGCAGCCATTCATTACCAGTTTTGCTTAATTAATTTCAAGGTCACTGAGGACCACAGCCTATCCTAGCAGAAAATTAAACCAGGATGAAATGGCAGTCCATCACAAGACATTGTTGTGTACACAAACACCCTCACTTACACTGGCCCAGTTACCTGCAATGGATGGTATGCAGAGACTGGCATCCCAGCTCGAACTGGCCAGTGATACTTACCCAGTCAGGAGGCCAGTATAATGGAAGAACAGGGGGAGACAACCTGGAGAGGCTGCTCGCTCCCCCAGCATGCTAGACCAGGGGTGGGCAATGTCGGTCCTGGAGAGCTGCAGTGGCTGCAGGTTTTTGTTCCAGCCCAGTTTCTTAATGAGAAGTCAATTATTGCTGATGACGCACTTATTGGGCGGCACGGTGGCGCAGTGGTAGTGCTGCTGCCTCGCAGTTAGGAGACCCGGGTTCGCTTCCCGGGTCCTCCCTGCGATGGAGTTTGCATGTTCTCCCGTGTCTGCGTGGGTTTCCTCCGGGCGCTCCGGTTTCCTCCCACAATCCAAAGACATGCAGGTTAGGTGTATTGGAGATTCTAAATTGGCCCTAGTGTGTGCTTGGTGTGTGGGTGTGTTTGTGTGTGTCCTGCGGTGGGTTGGCACCCTGCCCAAGATTGGTTCCTGCCTTGTGCCCTGTGTTGGCTGGGATTGGCTCCAGCAGACCCCCGTGACCCTGTATTCGGATTCAGCGGGTTAGAAAATGGATGGATGGATGGACGCACTTATTGCTTAAGTGACATTTTGATCCTTCATTTTAGTGGTCTCGCTTGTTAAGGTTCCCAAACCCCCCCAATTGCTTATTTCAATCTTAAACTGCTTCATTCACTGTTTTAATGGCTCCTTATTAGCAAGAAGATGTAAATGACAAAGCATCCAGCAGTTCTCCATCTTACTTGTTTCCATTTACATCTGTTTGATTTAATAAAACACTTAGAAAAATTTGAAAGACTGAAAATGATCCATTTTAGGCTTCAAATCATTTGAATGACATCCTTGGAAAGGAAAAAAAAATCTACAATATAAGAACCTTACATTACAGACTAACAAGCCATACAATTAAATACGTTCTGAGATTGGCAAGGATTGGTTTCTAATTAAGCAATTGGGTTGGAATGAAAACCTGTAGCTACTGTGGCTCCCCAGGACCGACATTGCCCACCCCTGTGCTAGACAGCAGCCTCTCTGAGCAACATCCCCAGTACGGACACCTGCAAGGCATTTTGGGAACTGAAGTCTGATAGAGCAGCCTTGTTGAGTTCCGTGGGTGCCAACAGGGGGTGCTGCAGAGATAAGTGATCTCTACTCTGTGGGATTTCCGATTGACCCGGAAGTACTTCCATTTGGCTATGCCCTGGCACTGGAAGTACTCTCGGGTCCAAGATAAAAGAGACCACCCGACCTCATCCAGGAGGACAAAGCTTGCCTAGGAGGTGCGGAGGAGAGAAAGAATATGAGAATTGCATTGTGTTTGGTTTATGCCACCTTAGAAACCTTTGTATAAAGTCATTTATGGGATTAGCAAATCTCTGATACACAGGTTACAGTTGGTCCAAAATGCTGCCGCTCGCTTTCTGGTTGGGGCAAGGAAGTCTGACTCTGTTTCTCCTATTTTAGCTTCTTTAGCTTTCTTCTGGCTGCCTGTCAGTTTTCGAATTGATTTTAAAATCTTGCTGCTAGTTTTTAATTCTTTACATGGGCTTGCTCCTGACTATTTACAATCCGGATTCCAAAAAAGTTGGGACACTATACAAATCGTGAATAAAAACTGAATGCAATGATGTGGAGGTGCCAACTTCTAATACTTTATTCAGAATAGAACATAAATCACGGAACAAAAGTTTAAACCTGAGAAAATGTATCATTTTAAGGGAAAAATATGTTGATTCAGAATTTCAAATCCCAAAAAAGTTGGGACAAGGCCATTTTCACCACTGTGTGGCATCTCCCCTTCTTCTTACAACACTCAACAGACGTCTGGGGACCGAAGAGACCAGTTTCTCAAGTTTAGAAATAGGAATGCTCTCCCATTCTTGTCTAATACAGGCCTCTAACTGTTCAATCATCTTGGGCCTTCTTTGTCGCAGCTTCCTCTTTATGATGCGCCAAATGTTCTCTATAGGTGAAAGATCTGGACTGCAGACTGGCCATTTCAGTACCCGGATCCTTCTCCTACGCAGCCATGATGTTGTGATTGATGCAGAATGTGGTCTGGCATTATCTTGTTGAAAAATGCAGGGTCTTCCCTGAAAGAGACGACGTCTGGATGGGAGCATATGTTGTTCTAGAACCTGAATATATTTTTCTGTATTGATGGTGCCTTTCCAGACATACAAGCTGCCCATGCCACACACACTCATGCAACCCCATACCATCAGAGATGCAGGCTTCTGAACTGAGCGTTGATAACAACTTGGGTTGTCCTTGTCCTCTTTGGTCCGGATGACATGGCGTCCCAGATTTCCAAAAGAACTTGAATCGTGACTCGTCTGACCACAGAACAGTCTTCCATTTTGCCACACTCCATTTTAAATGATCCCTGGCCCAGTGACAACGCCTGAGCTTGTGGATCTTGCTTAGAAATGGCTTCTTCTTTGCACTGTAAGTTTTAGCTGGCAACGGCGGATGGCACGGTGGATTGTGTTCACTGACAATGGTTTCTGGAAGTATTCCTGAGCCCATTCTGTGATTTCCTTTACAGTAGCATTCCTGTTTGTGGTGCAGTGTCGTTTAAGGGCCCGGAGACCACGGGCATCCAGTATGGTTTTACGGCCTTGACCCTTACGCACAGAGATTGTTCCAGATTCTCTGAATCTTCGGATGATGTTATGCACAGTTGATGATGATAGATGCAAAGTCTTTGCAATTTTTCGCTGGTAACACCTTTCTGATATTGCTCCACTATCTTTCTGCGCAACATTGTGGGAATTGGTGATCCTCTACCCATCTTGGCTTCTGAGAGACACTGCCACTCTGAGAAGCCCTTTTTATACCCAATTACTGTATGTTGCCAATTGACCTAATTAGTGTTAATTGGTCTTCTAGCTCTTCGTTATGCTCAAATTTACTTTTTCCAGCCTCTTATTGCTACTTGTCCCAAATTTTTTGGGATTTGTTGACACCGTGAAATTTTGAATCAACATATTTTTCCTTTAAAATGATACATTTACTCGGATTAAATGTTTGATCTGTCATCTACGTTCTATTACAAATAAAATATTGACATTTGCCATCTCCACATCATTGCATTCAGTTTTTATTCACAATTTGTTTAGTGTCCCAACTTTTTTGGAATCCGGTTTGTATCTGAATTGTGTGTTTTACACCAGCCATCCAGAGCGCTTAGATCTTCTGGTCAGTTGTCTCTTGTTGTCCCTCGTACCAAATGTAAAACCAAGGGGGACAGACAGGGCCTTTGCTGCTGCCGCCCCTCGCCTGTGGAACTCTCTACCTCATCATATTAAGGAGTCGTCTACAATTGAACTGTTCAAAACGAGATTAAAAACTCACTTCTTTTCACTTGCATTCAGTGACCTTCAGTAATACTAATGGTTTCCTCTTTGTGATCATATAACATTATTTCTATTTATTATCTATCTTATTTTATGTTCATATATTGTATTACTATTTATGTTTTATTGTTTTTTCTTTTATTCTATTATTGTGAAGCACTTTGGCCACAGCATTACTATGTTGTTTTAAATGTGCTATATAAATAAATTGACATTGAATACACTTTTTATTCAAACTGGGACTTGTATCTCTATGGTTTGGGGTGCTGCAAATGGACATTGGGGAGATCGTGCAAACTCCACAGAGTGACCAGTTCAGGATTTGAATCCAGTGTCCAGGAATGCGGTGGAGGCATCACTAATCGCATATCTGCAGATACAATATAAGGCTGACATAAACACAAAGACATAAAACCTCCTGCACTGCAGCATCAGCAGCTTTAGCGTCATCTGTAGGAAAGAGCTAATATGGTATGACCTGGCCTCAGGCAGCACGTGGGGAAAAAAATGACAACTTTATGCTGGGCATTAAATTTATTTAACTCGACTAATCAAGTTAAAATTATTGCAAATGTGACACTGTTGAGAAGACTTGAGGATCTAGGACAGGTGAAGGATCACTTATCTAATCAGTCTGTAGGGGAAGGCAATGAGATCATTGATTAAATGGAAACTTGACAAAGAAAGAGGTTAAGTGTAAATGAGCAGCCTCTAATCCCATTTTACACGAAGGAGCATCTTCCTTATCCTTGGTGCTATTCTTATGTTTTGTCTAGCATACTCCTTGAAGTAAAGACCGGCACAGCTCTCAAGTTCAAGCTCGGGGGTCTCACTGTGGCTGCGGGTTTTCATCCTGACCAATGTCGGGTGTTCTCTGTGTTGGTGTCAATTGAGAAAATGACAAAACCTGCTGATTTGTTTCAAACCTAGTTTTGTTAAACTTGACTTGCTTGTATGGAATATTGTTTGATTCTAATAAAGGATAATTTTCCTGCAGATCATCGAATGTGGTCTACCTAATTTTCTGCATGAAATGTCCCGACATTGCCCCTTTTGTGGGAGAAACTGGACAAACACTCTGCCAGAGAATGAATTTACACAGAGTCCGCAATAAGCATGGCAACACAGATGTTCCTGTAGCAGCCCACTTTAACAGCCTTGGACACTGCGAGAGGGACTTTAAAGTCACAGGGCTTATGGGCAACACAGCGAGAGAAAAGAATGGGAAGTGAAACTCATGCTAAAATATAAAACACACTACAACATGGTTTAAATAGAGACAAGAGTTTTATGGCCAGATATGAGGATCGTTTGCATCTCTCAGACTGACACAGACAGCCTGACTACAGAGCAACATTGTATTGAAAAACTCATCAGCAACTTCAAAAGACATTGCTGGACAGTTATCTGCCTTATAAAAAAGATCTTGACCATACATTGTTCTCCTCTCTTGCTAAATGAATTGTTTACATTTAAGATGTCTCACTTAAAGGTTTTCCAATGGTGTATCTGCCCTGGTGTCTATATAAGTACAGGGAACTCCAGTTTCTGTATGACATCTTGCCTGAAGAACGGGCCAGAGTTGACTTGAAAGCTTGAATATTGTAATCTTTTTAGTTAACCTATAAGAGGCGTCATGTTGCTTGACTTCTCAATCCAACTCACTATATCCTAACTACAGGGTCATGGGGGTCTGCTGGAGCCAATCTCAGCCAACACAGGGCAGGAAACAAACCCCGGGCAGGGCGCCAGCCCACCACCGGGCGCACACACACACACTAGGGACAATTTAGGATCACCAATCCACCTAACCTGCATGTCTTTGGACTGTGGAAGGAAACCCACGCAGACACAGACAGAACATGCAAACTGAACGCAGGGATGACCCAGGAAGTGAACCCGGGTCTCCTAACTGTGAGGCAGCAGCGCTACCCACTGCGGCACCATGCCGTCCTGACTTCTCAATAAAATACTTAAAATAAAAAAAAAAGAGAAATTGACAAAACTGGGTTCATTTGTTACATGAGGATAATGCAGTGTTCTTGAAGTAGTATTTTAATCATGGTTGCTATCATGATATTAATTACATTTTTCCAGGTGTTCTGGTTCTTTAAGCTCTTATTTACTAACCAGTAACAGCGCACTGCACGAATACACTTGACTTGAGCCTTCCTAGTCTTCATCCTCTTTCTCTGTACGTTTATCATTCGTTTGCTCAGAGGTTGATGCGCTTGCTGCTTCCTGAGCAGCTCTTCTTTTCTCCACCCTAGCGGCCCGCTTCTGCTCTTCTTTTGTCGGCATCTTTTCATGTTAAAACTGATTAAGTCATCATTTGTGCTGCAATTACTTAGTACGTTTTCTTTCATTTTTCACTTAAGCTGGCACTTAAGTCATCAATCTGCCTCAGGAATGATTTAAGATATGAAGAGGTAGAGGAAGTGACGGCAAAGGTGGTAGGAATGAGAACTGTGCCCGTACACATGTGCCGCACAGCAGTCCTGCTGGCTGCTACCGAGAGTTGATTCTACAATCAAATAAAATAAAAATAAAAAGAGGACTAACCTTGGAGGTCAATCATCACCCCGAAAGTGGATAGTAGACATCACGTAGTACTGTATATGTGGACCAAATTTCAGGTCAATAGTTCAAACAGCTTGCAAGCTACAGGTAATTTAAAATCCTGGACAGACAAACGGACAGCCGCGGTAGGGTATTATATTTACTAACAATAATGGGCCCACTAGTGGGTTTGTGTTATGACACGCAGGGTGTTTAGGATTACTGTGAGTGAGGAACAACCTGGAGATGATTTAGGAACTAAAAATGTTAGGTTTGAATACACAATGGGAGGTCTGAAAAACAGAAGTGCACCTCATGAGAAGAACGTAGGAGTCGTAGTGGACTCAACACTATCAACTGCCAGACAGTGTTTAGAAGCCATTAAAAGAAGCTAACAGAATGTCAGGTTATATAACACCCTGATGGGTACACATCTTGTTATTAGAAACCAGTCCCAGGTTGCTACCTCTTGTCTTTTTTCTGGTGTGCGTGTCAATGCAAAGCACATCTCCTGCTATACTGTGGTTAGATAAAAAAAAACTGTTCTACTCGTTTTGGTCTAAAATTGATTTACTTTAAAGCATTGTTTCTTAAACTATGGGAAACAACCCAGAATGTGGTGCGGGTTACTGGCTTTTAGGTTTCACTTTTGTATTTAATGGTAGAGGGTCAAAACGGATTGTGAAGAGTCTTGTGAGGGGTTTAAGTAGTTTAAGCAATCAACATTGGTGCACTATGACTGTTGACAGCGATCCTCCAAGAGGGAAAGGAGATGACTGTCGATGGCGAATATCCGAGGGGGGTGAAGAATCCCCCCTGAAAACACAGGAATGATGACTTTTGATGGCGATTCTTCACTGGGTAATCCATCCTCTAGGACAGTGGCGGCGAACCTATGGCACGCGTGCCAAAGGGGGCACTCAGAGCCCTCTCAGTGGGCACGCGTGCCATTGCCCGAGCACAGAGTACTATAAAGCCAGAGGAATGCGGGGCCGGGTTGCTCCCCTCACCGCTCCCCCTCTTCATGCGGGCCAGAGGACTTTTCTCACATCACCCGCCCCTCTGCCCAGCAGCCCAATGGGAGCGCTTCCTTCCTCTCCTGCCTGGGGTAAGGCGGGCGGCACACATGCTGCTTGAGGGTGCGGCACGGACTGCAGCCTTTTGAGTCTGTGATTCCCATGGTGGGGTTGGAGGGGATGTGGTATAGCGGGTCCACAGCTCAAAATTGAAAAGGCCAGTTTTAACAGATAATTGCCGCACTCGCGGCTTAAAGGGGGTTATGGTAGAGTGGCCGGAGCGGTTTCCGGGAGCTTTGTGACGCGGGCAGTCCTCGCTTAAGCGCACAGGTGAGGAGTCGTCCGCATCTGTAATTATTGCCGGGAGTTGTTAATCGCCACACCTGATCCACGACCCCGTAATATATAATGGAAGCTTTGGGGGCGGAGCTTAATAGGGAAGACCTGCGTGAAACACTTGAGAGGATCGAAGGGATGACAAAGGACAGCACAGTTAGTTATGAAAATGAAATTCTTAAAGTGTGGAATTCTCTGCCAAATAATCTTAAGTCAATGAAGGCACTTGAAATTGCCTTCCTTACTTTGTTTGGAACATCTTATGAATTAAATCAAATCTGACACCAGAAACAGACTTACAGATGACCTGAGTGCTGCATGTGTTGCTCTCAAACTTACAAAGTATGAGCCAAGGTTAGACAAATTATCAGCATGCATACAACAGCAAAAAGCACATTAATTGTTCAAAAGCATACCGAATGCAAACTTTAACCTTTCAACAAAAAGTTGTTTGTATCATTGAAAGCTCTGTTATTATGTTTTTCTTTTAAGACAAAAGATGTTAATGTATGAGTTGCTTTTCTAAACTAAAAGCTCAGTAGATAGATAGACAGACAGAGTATCAGTATTGGCAGTCCAGTCCAATTTATCATCCAGCTGCACTCCCAGGTATTTATAGGTCTGCACCCTCTGCACACACTCACCTCTGATGATCATGGGGTCCAGGAGGGGCCTGGGCCTCCTAAAATCCACCACCAGCTCCTTGGTTATGCTGGTGTTCAGTTTTAGGTGGTATTCAGGTTAAATTGCCATGTTGGCACTTTGCGATAAATAAGTGGGTTTTGGATTGCAGCTTGGGCACTTGGATTCTAAATGGTTCGCCATCACTGCTCTAGGATAACCATCAGATACGAGTCTCCAAGGGTACACCGCCACCCAACTCCAACTCCAATTTGGACAGTCATCATGGACTGGGTCTCGTAGACACTAAAATTGGCAAGATTGGGTTTCAAGAAAAAGATGTTTAAGAAAAACTACTGTACATTAAAGTAACTGTTAATTGTATTATTATTTGAATTAGGTGGAGTGGTGGCTCTGAGGCTAGGGATCTGCACTGGTAATCGGATGGTTGCCGGTTCGAATCCCGTAAATGCCAAAAGGGACTCTGCTCTGTTAGGCCCTTAACCTGCAATTGCTGAGCACTTTGAGTAGTGAGAAAAGCGCTATATAAATACAAATTATTATTATTATTATCAATGTCCCACAGTTTCCATCCAGGTGCATTGCATCTAAAACCCACTCTAATTAAAGAAAAAACATTTTGAAAGGTTATGGCACTTTAGAGTAATGCAGCTACATAATCTATTTTCATTTTGAAATATCCTCTTCACATGATTTTGCAAATTTATAAATTAACAAAATATTTTAACAACCCTCTCCGCTCCATCATTTACAATGCATTGCACTTGTAAAGAATTACATTTGACATGATTTTACCACTTATTTGTGAACAATGTGGCCGCATTATCAACCCTCCATGACTAAGACTGAGTATTCCTGCTGCTGCATTGAACAGTGAGGGAGAGTCAATTTACTTACAGCCCATAATAGCAGAAGAGTGGTTCCGCTAAACTGAGAACTACAAGATTCAGCTTTTCTTTTTGAATTCTTTTAAACAGTGCTTAGAGTCTTTCCTCGAGTCCTGTTCTTCATTTAAAGAAGAAGTCAACTGCCGTTAGGTCTCCTCAACCTGAGTTACATGTTCCATGATCTCCTCTAGTAAACAATAGCATAAAGAAATATCAAAGGTAGTTAGAAACAATACAAGATGTTAAATAAAACAATTGACATGACATCTGTTGACAGGGCTGTTCTTTTGCACAGGCACAGTAGACAACTGCCTAGGGACCCCACTGCCAAAGGGCCCCACCCAGCATAACCAAATTCAACTTACAGGTCCATATTTCAGAAGTACAAATTTTCTCCAGTGGTGGAATTATCAGTATGGTTATGTGCGATCAGAAAGGAAACAGGAACGACAGGAAGCATCAATGGTGACGGTAGGGCCTGAGGGAGTGGGTGGGTAGATCATGCACCTCGCCTGCCAGGGCGTCTGCGTAACAGATCGATCATTCTATAAGTAGTGGAAGCTGAGAGGATAAAACCATTCAACAAAGCAGTACGACTGTGGGTGGTTTGCTCCTCCATCTGCTTTGCTATAATCATAACTTGCTTTGTTTCTGTTGACTTACACATTATTCATCATTATTCTGTCTACATGTTTATTTGAGTTTCATCTGTCACTAATATAATCAAGAACACTGGTCTATGGTCTACTGTAGCATCAGTATTTTTGTATGCACATTGCACAACAAGCGATTAGTCATTAGCTAACACAACTCGATTTTGATGTTGATGTTGACCTCCCTGTTTGAAAATGAAGTGGGTTTACCAGTCTGGTACTGCTAAATGTAAGAAAAAAGCTGCTGAACAGGCTTTTATTGCGTCGCAAAAAAGAGCTCTGTGGAACTTTGTCGCTAGAAAAGATGAAGGTTCAAGCTGTAACACTAGTAGTAGTACTCCTGCCGAAACCTCCTCAAAATCAAATGCAACAACGGTAGTAAATGACGCCGATGGTGAACGATTACTCGCCATTCTCCAGGAACAATTGAGTGAACAGAAGAATCAAGTTTAATCTGAGTTGAGCTCAAAGTCGTAGAATCCCTCTATTATTCAGACTCGATCAAAGATTTTGCAAAAATGAGTGAGTGAGATGAAAGGTGTTTTTACATTAAAGGTTTGATTTACTTGCTACGTTAGGTATAGTCAGTAGGTTCTTTTGACATATTTCTTTCAAATCTGATATATACACTATATATATATATATATATATATATATATATATATATATATATATATACACACACACACACAGTGGTGTGAAAAACTATTTGCCCCTTCCTGATTTCTTATTCTTTTGCATGTTTGTCACACAAAATGTTTCTGATCATCAAACACATTTAACCATTAGTCAAATATAACACAAGTAAACACAAAATGCAGTTTTAATTGATGGTTTTATTATTTAGGAGAACAAAATCCAAACCTACATGGCCCTGTGTGAAAAGTAATTGCCCCTTGTTAAAAATAACCTAACTGTGGTGTATCACACCCGAGTTCAATTTCGTAGCCACCCCAGGCCTGATTACTGCCACACCTGTTTCAATCAAGAAATCACTTAAATAGGAGCTGCCTGACACAGAGAAGTAGACCAAAAGCACCTCAAAAGCTAGACATCATGCCAAGATCCAAAGAAATTCAGGAACAAATGAGAACAGAAGTAATTGAGATCTATCAGTCTGGTAAAGGTTATAAAGCCATTTCTAAAGCTTTGGGACTCCAGCGAACCACAGTGAGAGCCATTATCCACAAATGGCAAAAACATGGAACAGTGGTGAACCTTCCCAGGAGTGGCCAGCCGACCAAAATTACCCCAAGAGCGCAGAGATGACTCATCCGAGAGGTCACAAAGACCCCAGGACAAAGTCTAAAGAACTGCAGGCCTCACTTGCCTCAATTAAGGTCAGTGTTCACGACTCCACCATAAGAAAGAGACTGGGCAAAAATGGCCTGCATGGCAGATTTCCAAGATGCAAACCACTGTTAAGCAAAAAGAACATTAGGGCTCGTCTCAATTTTGCTAAGAAACATCTCAATGATTGCCAAGACTTTTGGGAAAATACCTTGTGGACTGATGAGACAAAAGTTGAACTTTTTGGAAGGCAAATGTCCCGTTACATCTGGTGTAAAAGGAACATAGCATTTCAGAAAAAGAACATCATACCAGCAATAAAATATGATGGTGGTAGTGTGATGGTCTGGGGTTGTTTTGCTGCTTCAGGACCTGGAAGGCTTGCTGTGATAGATGGAACCATGAATTCTACTGTCTACCAAAAAATCCTGAAGGAGAATGTCCGGCCATCTGTTCGTCAACTCAACCTGAAGTGATCTTGGGTGCTGCAACAGGACAATGACCCAAAACACACCAGCAAATCCACCTCTGAATGGCTGAAAAAAACCCAAAATGAAGACTTTGGAGTGGCCTAGTCAAAGTCTTGACCTGAATCCAATTGAGATGTTATGGCATGACCTTAAAAAGGTGGTTCATGCTAGAAAACCCTCAAATAAAGCTGAATTACAACAATTCTGCAAAGATGAGTGGGCCAAAATTCCTCCAGAGCGCTGTAAAAGACTCATTGCAAGTTATCGCAAACACTTGATTGCAGTTATTGCTGCTAAGGGTGGCCCAACCAGTTATTAGGTTCAGGGGGCAATTACTTTTTCACACAGGGCCATGTAGGTTTGGATTTTTTTTTCTCCCTAAATAATAAAAACCATCATTTAAAAACTGCATTTTGTGTTTACTTGTGTTATATTTGACTAATGGTTAAATGTGTTTGATGATCAGAAACATTTTGTGTGACAAACATGCAAAAGAATAAATCAGGAAGGGTCAAATAGTTTTTCACATCACTGTATATATATATATATATATATATATATATATACAAATCCTAAGCCTAAAAGTGCAACAATTTTGTGCAGTGATTTTATGTGACGTTTTTATGTCACGCTTTAAATTGGCCTTATTTTATAATCTACATATATATGTTTGGTATCATTCTTTTCAGAATTTATCGAACTTTAAATGTGATGTTGTTACGATTTGCAGATTCTTACTCCATTTTTAAATTATAAAGTAAAATATACCAAGAACTCTCATCCCGCGAGACAAAACTTTGTGCCAAAAGATTTAACCACGCCCGGGGCCAAAAACAAAAGACAAAGTAGTACAGCTGCCGTACAGGCTTTTAACTGTTTGAAGCGCCATGCGAGATGCAGATCACATGGCACGGCAGCAGCAGCAGCAAGCCAGCAGCAGCAAGCCAGCAGCTGATTGAGCAAAGAGAAGGTATAAAAAAAAAAAAATGTTTCCCATTGTGAGGGGGTTTTGGAGGAGCGACCGTGTCTCCTTGGGGTGTGTTCAGCCCCCCTCTTCACAACGCGAGCAGCAGATATGCAAATTGGCTGGTGCGTAGCACAGGCCAATGGGATTTGGTGAGCAAAGCAAGCAGGGGGGAACCCAGTAGTATATCTGGTATAATCATAAAATGATAAGCTATAATCATAAAATGATAAGCTATACATCACTAATTATAATGCATTCATACGGATAGAAAAAGCAGGGCCCGCTGTAGATAAACTCCTTTAAAAATGTTTAGCTTGTGTAAAGATTGTTTTCATTAGGCAGTATTTTCTCTCGTATCCTATACAATAAATGAAAGTTTCTGTTAAAATGAAGCAGCACGAGGGTGAGCTCAAGATGAGGGCTAGGACATTGGCCAAAACAGCAAGCTTACAAAGCACTTCGGAGACAATGCTGTAAAATAAATAAAGCACTTACGATGCTCTCTGCAGTACGCTTTTGTGCAGCCTGGTGATAGGGCAGATACTCACTTAGATCAGCGGATCACAGAAATGGGAAATACAAGTAGACTGCGCATCACCCTGACACCTTGAATCGGTGGAGGAGGCTCTTGATGTAGCATGCGGAATGGGGTGTGTCTAAATGTGGGCAGGGTTAAAGAGTTAACCAAAATAATTCACAGATGTCATGTGTTTGGGTCTGGCCCAGCACACAAAGGATGAAAATTGGGTTTACTCAAAATTCGTCATTGTTTCTCCTCGGACAACCTTCCCACAACCCTAATTTTAACTACAGTGTAACCAATCATATCACGCTTACTGTTGCTCTAGTCTAACAACTGTCACTACCAGCATGTGAAATGGTCCATCTAGGTGGAGTTAAACATTTTACGCGACCCGTATTTAGACACAGCCCATTCCGCAAGCTGCAGCAAGGGATTCTTGACTCAGTGTGGGAAAGCGTGGATTTGTTTAGTCGCCTACGTCTGCCTATTTGTGCTGTCGTCTCCCTGTAAACTCCCTCTTCTATAACACTAGTGATATTATATAATGGAATTACTGAATTTTACATCTGTTTATGTATATATTATAGTATTATATATATATTATGTAATCTGCAGTCTAAAATTGTAGGTAGCTTGGTGCCTATTCTTGGCATAAGGTGGGAACTCATAAGGTGCCAGTCCATAAGAGTGCACACACATGCCACCCACCACAGGTGCAGAAAAGCCCAGGGTCACATGTCAATAGAGAACTTTACAATGATAACAAAAGACTGATTCACAGTGAATTCTTACACAAGAATACTATTAATAGGTTTATCAGCAATTATTTTTGTAATGCACTGTGTTATTTATTTTTGAAGACAGTTGTTCCAAGTAGGCTTTCTTTAAAAGCCAATAACTCAGGTTTCCCGTTTATCTATTAGATTGGGGGCTGAGACATTTGGTTTACTCCTCTGGGCCTGCAGATCATAACTGGGTCATACACCAGAGTCATCAAAGGGACTGAAAGAGAAACGCAGCAAATGCAATCAGAAACAGACTGATTTATCAACCACCTGTTCAATGAGTATCGCTTTCAGACAGCTTCAAATGTGCACACTAATTAAAAAAAAATGTAATTAAAACTGTGCTCCAAACCATAAGATAGTAATCTTTAAAAGGAGCTTTTTGATTGCCTGCTGTATCATGAAGGTTGAATGCAGAATGGAAGTAAACATCAGGTTTTACACAGAGCTACGTTTGGATTGTCCTCAGGGCTTTTAATATGGCTCTGAAGATGTCGATCAAGATAGTAATCAGACAAAATTGAAAGATGAGCTACAAATCACACTGGGGAGAAACTGTTTACAGGAAGTTTGATTTTTCTCACTATGCATTCGCTATGAATGGCATACATGGCAGTTGTATTTTTTTCTCAAAGGACATTTGTGCTTCCTCAAACTCATTACTAGAAAAGCATTATGGAAGACACTAGCACAAACAGTATATTACTAAGAAAACGGTATATCATAATGAGCGCCTAAATGGCTTTAAATGAAAGGGAAAAAACAAACATTCTGAATGAAAATATAAAGAGTTGTGTAACTAATGTCTTTTAAACAATTAAATGACTAGTGAAGACAAGTAAAAATAAAAATAATCAGTAATATCCTATATGGCACTGAACAATGCATGTCTTGTAGGATTAAAGGAAATACATTAGAACGGTTTACATACAGTGGGTATAGAAAAGAATTCCCTTTTTTTGCTTTACAGCCTTAAATGAAAATACACTAACCAATATTTTTTCCAGCTTTACTTACTCAATGCAATCTATAACATCCAAGTGAAAGATATCACAGCTACAGTTCAGAAGATTAATAAAGGATCACCCCCCTCCTAAACTCAATCAGGTGTAAGTGCCCACCATTTCCATTGCGGTTACTGGCTTCCTTCCACCTGTGATCAATTGTGATCAGTGTTATTAGTGAAGCTGGTCCTGGAGCATTCATTCCCTTGTTTGGTAGTGCAATTGACAGCAAACAACGGACTATGGGTGGCAAGTCACTTTCAAAAGATCTCAGGGATAGAGTTGTGGACAGACATAAGGAAGGAGATGGATATAAAAACATCTCAAATGCTTTAGCAATCCCAAGGAGCACAGTAAAGTCCATAATAAAGAAGTGGCAAGTGTTTGGCACTACTAGGACCCTCCCTGGATCTGGCCGTCCCTCCAAACTGGAAGGAAGAGCAAGGAGGGAACTGGTAAGAGAGGCTACCAAGAGGCCAATGGCCACTTTGAAGAAGTTACAGGATTTTACGGCAAACAGTGGTCACTGTGTGCATGTGACAACAATTTCACAAGCGCTCCACAATTGTGGTTTGTTCGGGAGGGTCGCAAGGAAAAAGCCACTTCTCAAGAAAGGCCACATTAAGGCTCGTTTGAGCTTTGCCAGAATGCACCTTGAAGATTCTGATGCCAAGTGGAAAAGGGTCTTATGGTCAGGTTTGAGGATTTGGATATGCTGCTATGACAACACATCCAGTAAGAGTTTCGAAAAACCAAAAGATCCAGGATCATGCCAAATCGTCAACAACATCCGGCTAAACGAGTAATCCACGTACGAAAAATACCCCCCAGATCACATTTTATGACCAACCAATACTGAAAACCAGGTCATTCCAAAGGGTTCACATACTTTTTCGTTCCAAATGCAGACAAGAACTAGAAAAAGCAGAAGATGAACTGGATTATTATTATAGTAATTTACTAATTCTATTTTGTTATAGGAACAAAACACATATTTCCAATTTCAGCTTTTATGTCCATTATGTTTCAATCAAAATTTGCAAACATTACTGCAAATACTAGGTCATATACAAAAGAAGACAAACTAAATATATAAATTTGTCACTAGCACACAAATGTGTTCAAAAGATTATCAGTGTGCTACATTCTTACATTTGTTTATAAAACTTGGTCCACAAAACATTTAAATGACAATTTGGAATATCTACTGATCTTGCTGAAAAAAGTGACCATTAAATCTACAGAGATGTCAATATTAATGTAATCAGATATTTACCTTGAGGGCATAATATAAACATGAAAAGTGTAAGGGTTCATTTTCATATCATCTGATAGTTATCTATATATACTCTATACTATTCAAACCAGTAAAATAAAAAAAAAAACAAAAAGCCATTTAGTATGAAGGCCCACCCTTTGGAGGAAAACGAGGTCCTGAATATTGTGGTTTAGACAAAGGAGGTGGTGGGGGGAAAGGTGCATTATGCACTGGCAGTCGCTGCCCCATTTCAGGATTAGTCCATGTCATATTCATAGGAGGAGGAGGTGGAGGAGGTGGGGGTGGGGGTGGTGGAGGCATAAATGGAAATGGAGGCATGACATGTGATCCAGGGCCTGGAAATGGTGGCGGAAAAGGACATGGCAACATAACATTGTTTTGATTACAAGGATTCACTGAAGGTGGTGGCGGTGGAGGTGGCGGTAGTGGTGGCATTATCCCATTTCCAAAAGGAGGAAAGTTGGTAGGCATGAAACGCCCTTGGGAATGTGGATTAAATGGTCGTCTAGGGGCAGAAAATCCTCTGCCGACATGATTTTGAAACCCTGTTGCAGAATATGAATTGTATCCCCAATCCTGGAATCCTCTTTCATTTTTATAAGTGGACTGTTGAGGTTTCCCAAATGGCACAGCGTCTCCAAATGTATTACCTGAAAAGAAAGAAAAATAATATTAGAAGTACGTAACATTTTCAGCTCACTTATTCCAGTTCAGAAGCAGTGGCGCAGGGCTGAAACAACCCTGGACAGCACCAGTCCATCCAAGGGTCCACTCAAACACAGACCTGCACCCAATTTGAAACCAACAATTAACTTTAAAGTTTGATAATTATTATTATCATATTATTATTATATTTTATTCATTTTTTTCTGAACAGATTTTTTGCAGTGATTATGGCCAATCTACCGTTAGCAACATCTACGCACTCTGGATGAAGCACTAATCTTCTATAAGGCGACTCACTCATACATGGCCAATTCAAAGTCACCAACTAACCTAACATGCATGTCCCTGGGAATTGGACGTGGGTATCTGGAATACCCAAATGCATCTTCAAACACGCTCTAACCTGTTTAACCTCCTACAGGTTTCTGGGAGGCTGGAGTGCAAGGCAGGGAAAGATTTGGATGAGGTCCACTTAAGTATATATCCCACAGTGACAATCACATGAGTCAAATTTGAAATCACTAATCAAGAAGACAACCAGGTGTTTAAAGATGTGGGAGGAAAACCAGTGTACCAGGAGAGTAAACTCCCACAGACCCAGAGAAAACGTGCAAACTCCACAACAACAAGGAGCGGTCACTGGATTCAAACCTACGACACTGGACATGTGAGCCAGCAGAACTAAAAACTGTGCCACCATGCTCCTGTCATAAATGGTAAATGTCACTTAATCACTGCTCTAATGTTATTAGATCTCATTAGAAGGAGAACAGACCATTCAGCCAAAAAAATGTCCAGCAGTTCTATCCACTTAATTCCTTCAAAATAACATCATGTTGAGTTTTGAAGGTACCTAAAGTTCTACTGTTTACCATATGACTTGATCACTTATTCCACGAGTCCTCCATGGTCCTCAGTGTGAAGAAAAAACTTAATAATGTTTGTGCAAAATTTATTCATAACAAGTTTTCATCTGTATCACCATGTTCTTGACAAACTCATTTTAAAGTCACAATCTCAATCCACTGGACTAATTCTCATCATAATTTTAAAAACTTCAATCAGGTCTCCTCTTAATCCTTTTTTGTTTAAACTGAAAAGGCTCAGCTCTTTTTGTTTAAAGCTGTTGAAGGGTCATTGTCGTCTGTTTTATAACCAGTGACAGGGCACCAACAATGAGGTTTTTCAAAAGAGTGAAGGTCTATGCTCCATGCATATGCTGCTGCATGATAAAATTGGCTGTTGGCAGATCAGTTAGCCATTTTATAATTCAGAGAGCACAGTGGACTTCAAACAGAGAGTAATTAGTGTTGATCACATTGCATACCCTAGAGGATGACAAAAAGTGGCTTCTTGTTTTATTACAAGGAAGAAGAGAGCTACAGCTACTGCATGAAGTACAATGAAGTAACCAACCTTTTTTTGGTGTAAATATGTATTATCTAACTGCCTTACCTTAACCTTTCTTGTTTCTATCTGTCTTTTATTTCATTCTGTGGGTTATTAGATGCAACTGAGAAGGCAAATTTTATGTTTTCTTATGTAAACATGACTAAATAAAGAAACCTTAAACCTCGAATGAGGCACTGGTACATCACCAGGCACTTTGAAAGTGCAGGAAACATGCACACTAACACAGTGGTTTCAAAGTTCAGTCTTGGGGGACCTCCTATAGCTTTAGGATTTAATTCCAACCAATTTAATGAAAACAGCGTCATTTTTAGTTTTAATTGACTTCATCGTTTAGTTAGCTGGCCTTTGTTTCTCCTCTAATTCCAAAGAAATTCAGAAATATTTCTATTTTTGATATACTTAAAATGTTCACATTTATTGACCATTTTCATTTTTAATTCATACTTTTCTAAAGAGGCTGTTCAATTAATTGTCCCAGAAGCTGACAATAAAGGGCTTCAATTACTTCAGTGCTATATTCACTTATTAGCTTCACCCAGGAAATTTCTTAAGACAATGGACCTCGGTTATAATGCAGAGATTTAATCGGATGTATCAGAAATACTATGTAAGTAACTAAGTACTTTCCTGTATATTTGTTGGGGCTTATTTTTGGGGTGATCAGTTCCATTTTTTCTTCCAGATGTTGCATATGTTGACTCTTCCTATATACAAAAATTGCCAAAATGTACTCTAACTCCCAAAGGTCATTGCGAAAAGACAGTTTCTCATTGAGAATTAACAAAGTATATCAAAATAAATAATAATAAAAAAAAGTTATTTTCCACAACTTCTGATTTTATAAATTTAGTTTCATGCTTTCTGCCACTTTGAAGCCACAGGTTTTGAATTGTTTTAGCAGAAATTACTGAAGATGGACGGAAAGCATCATTGTGCTAGTACAGTTGCATCAGGAACAGGCAGTCAGTCACATGCTGCACCATATCATGCGTTTAACCACACACTTTATTCGCAAGAACACACAATCACAAGTTTAATAAGACAATAACTTCTATTACCATAATAGTTACAAAGTGTAGGCACACACAGATAGTGATATGAGATAAGGTTAGCAGTTGGACAAAATTAAAACAACATTGTTTAGGGGAAAATAACATTTTCTTTATGAAGATATTTCATCATTCAAAGCTTTTTGTTCTGGTTCACTTATAAAAACATAAAGGGAAAAATATCAGATTTTTCATTATAGTAAGACAATCAAGCCGCTCTTTCCAAGAACCTTATCAAGAGATAGGAAAACATAACATTGTGGCAATATGGCAGCTACGCCATCTGGAATTAAAAAGAGATAAGTGGACAAAGTAAATGTGATTTTAATATAAACATCATTTCTGAATTACATGGATAAAAAACAAAATGCAAGCTATTTAAAGGGGAAACACAAAATGAAATGGTTGAACTGAAAAAAGTTTCATAAGCTTGAGATGTTCTAGAAAAAAGGTTTGAACCGCTTGTCAAAACTTTAAATATCCATTTCCATTCCCCTGAATATTTATGCATATTACAATAAAAATGCTCAGGCATGTTCATAGTGTGTTATTTTTGCGCGCAGGATGTAGTCATATGAAACTAAAACAAAATGGTAATTCATTTGAATATATAATTTAGGATATCTTAAAAGTGCAAAAATAAATAATTTACTTCCTGAACTTGAATAGTCTTGCTCCAAAAAAAAAAAAATCAGGTAGGCAACATCTGACACAAGGCCTGGCAGAATCAATCCTAAATGGCAAGAAAGAGGCACAAACAGGGCCAATTTAAAAGTCATTAATTGTTGTAATAAGCACATCCTTGCGATGTGAGACAAAAATGGAACCCCTGCAAATCCTAGAGAGACACAAGAAGAACATGTGTAACTGAACAGGCTGAGACTCATAAATGAGAGCTGCTGCCACATAGGTACTTACAAAGAAAAAAAATCATCAAACAAGAATAGTGCAAAAAATCATTATAAAAATCACTATTAATGGGATCACGGTCATATTACTATTGTGCATATGTAAAGCAAAAGAACTGTTCAATACCAGAACAAAGCACTAAGGCTCACCTGTCAGTCTGTAGTGAACACAATGAAAGAGAATTAATCTGAGTGAATTCTATTTTATCCCCCCGAAGATTAACAGCCATTGCCTTTCTTACCTGTACCATTGTAGTCACAAATCACATCAAAATGATGACTCACCTACATATATATCACACTTACCTAGTGACTGAAAGTACATTTTTTGTATCATCTGTACTGTAAAGAGTGGCTGATGTACTGAAACCAGACCTTAGCATTCTGTTGCCAAGAGTTCTCAATGCACTGTACTTGACAGCAAATGTCAGTTATTAAGACTGAAATTTACAGTCAAATGACTAGGGAATCCAATCCCCGGGATTCCCGGACTTTTTCCTTCCCTGGCCAAGCTTGCATATTTGTGTAAAAATCGATCAAGAAATAACAGAGTTATAGTTGAAAATAATTAAGTGGCACGGTTTTTTGGCCCACGGTGTAGTGTGTTGCTCATTAATTCAGTCAACAACAGACCAGCAGCAGTCAGTCTCCCGGGAGGTGTCTGCACTCTACAGCTCACGAATCCCGGGACGGGGCAGAATTTGTTGACGTCTGTGGCATGTGCTGTTGACAGTACAGGCTGGTGTCTTCATCAGACAGTACAGGCTGGTGTCTTCATCAGACAACAGCTTTGAACAGCAACTTGAAATTGTAATGCTTCAGTCTGTTGCATCCGCATTAGCTGTGTCAAGAAACTTGCCATCACAGAATGATGACAAGAAACTGGATGCATCAGTAAAAGCTGAAATGGCGGTGTTTCAGAGCAATGGCAAGCATAGGTGTTGTTCAGAACAAGTGTATCAGTATCTGATGACTGTGCCACCTACTTCAGTGGAGGCAGAGCGTGCTGTCTCAGCAGCTGCTGTACTCTGCACGAAGGTGTGCTCTCACCTAGATGACCGAACGTCCGACACGTTGTGCTTTCTACACTCTTATTATGCAACTAACTAGATACATGTACTTATATGACAGCAAGAACTGCTTGTAGTTAAGGTTAGTCTTTTATTGGTGTCAACATATTGTAGTAGTTTTATTAAAAATAAGTGTTGGTTGTTCTAAAACCGTTCACATGTGAGATGCCTGTGCACCGTGTCACTCACAGGAGCCAGGGATTCCTGAATTCCTGGGAATGGATAAACCCGTCCGGGAATGGATTCCCTACAAATAACTTTGAATTACCTTTTCCACCATGCACTCAAAAACTAATGCACATTAACCATAATTTAATTATTTCCATTCACCCAAAAGATTTATTCCTATTGAAATAAAAATGGGCATGCATGTTCAATGAGTATTATGTTTAGGAAAAGGAAAGGGTTGTATAAAACTGGAATCAAAGATGCAGACCAATGAGAAAATGGTCATTTAATTTAAAAATATCTGGACTGTCTTGAAGGATTATGGTCTTTTCACCCCATTTGTGTGATTTATGTATTTTCTTAAGTATGGTATACTTCAGACACTGTCCCTTGTGAAATCCCAGCTGATTTACCCATCTCTGTCATTGAACAATCATCCATCCTTCAAAGTCACTGAGGTTTTCTAGCCATACTTACCACAATTATAGACAGTATGTCCTGCCAAACTTCTTCATAACGTTTTAGCAATCTGCTAAAAATTATTTGCCTAACTATAAAAATATGTGAAAGTACCCCAGTTTTTTTTTTTTAACAATTCATTACCTCAGCTGTTTCTACCTGAACAAATAAAGTTTATATTCTGCTATTTGGTTTAGAAATTTACAAGTGTAAAAATCAGACATCAAGTCCTCCTTTTCTTGTCTAAAGGACTATGAGCTTCAATGTGCTCCTGAAACAACTACTTTAGCTTGAGTGAATTTTAATTGAATCAATTTGATAATGGAGGCTACAAATACAGGTTGAACCAATTTATTACTTTAATGGCATAGCAGGTTTTAGAAGATGTGACTTGCACCTTAATAACATGACCAAGTTCAGAAACTTAGTAGATCACTCTAGGTTAAAAAATGTAGTTATGACATAATTTACAGTACATTAGGCCTTCACCATAAGAGCTTTCAGTACAAGTAAAACAAATGAATATATCGGAGTGTTAAAAATCATATGCAGTGGCTACACTTCAGCTATGAAGGAAATAGATACTGTATAAATACAGATGATATGTGCATTAAAATTGCATAATTCTTAAGGATGGGGAAATAACAAATATTAACCCATTATATAATAAGGGTGATCGGCAGATCCAACTATAGGTCAGTAAGCATACATGCATCACAGATAAATTGATGGAAAGAAAAGATTGAGCAGCACATGGCAGTAACAGGAGTTTTGGTGAACAGTCAGCACGTGTGCAGACAAGGGAAGTCATAATTTACTAACTTGCTGGAATTCAAGTGGAAGCAGCAAAAGGATACAGAGTGGTGCCTATGAATTTATTTATTTCAATTTCCAAAAAAACATTTGATAAGTAAGGTCCCACAGGAGAAGCTGGGTATCAAACTTGTGAATTTCCCCTTGGGATTAATAAAGTATCTATCTATCTATCTATCTAAACTACAAAAACGTGGGAGTTCAGGGTTTAGTATGTAGATGGGTGCAAAACTGGCTAAAACACAGGAAGCAGTCGGCTATGGTTATGATGTGAGGAACCTTATTAGAATTAAGACATATTAAGAAAGGTTTTCCTCAGGGGTCACGTCACGTGGCTTTATTGTCATAACTGCAGCATACCGTAGTACAAAACAATGATAATGGCACACTCAATTTAAAACAGTCTCATACAGTTTTACAATGCATTACAGCACTGCTATTTTTTTTCACCTTTTTTTGCAAACTGTCTGGGGGATGAGAATTTACTTCCAACATATATCAATAAGCTCTTTTTAAAATTTGAATGTGTTTAATGCAGAGCAGGAAATTTCACATTACATTTATTATATTTCATTATCCCAGTGCAATGCTTCACATTGATCTACTTGAATTGCACGTCTACCTCACCAGAAAACTGTCTAGGTTTTCTAAAATTATTATTCCTGCTTATCTGCACAATTCACACTCATTTTATTCACAATGGGCTGCATATTCCTAAAGATGGTGGTTATGAGGTTAACTGGCAATTCCAAATTAGCCCTGTGTGAGTGTGTATGTGAGTGGGCTTCGCAGTGGACTGGCTTCCTGTCTAGGGTTGTTTCCTGCTTTTGATGCATAGCTGTTATAGCCTCCTATGACCATGAAATAGAATAAGTCATGTGAGGGACAGCTGGGCCCTTTCCTGGCTGGGTCGCTGCCATAACAGAAGGAGCGGGGCAGTGGACATATACAGGGCACTACCTCCCTGAAACTGCTAGACACCAGCCCTCCTGGGTTGTGGCAACGCTACGGTTACCCACATAACATCATGAAAACTGGGGCTCTGTAACTCATCCATGTTGGGTGCTGTGAGGTTAACCAAGTGGACCTGCAGAGCCCTACGTTGGGGAGCTTTTACCACACCTGGTGGTGCTTCCAGACCTTGCTAATGAGACACATGGAGTATTCCCAGGTGCAGCATAAAATGAGCGACAGAGAGAGAGACAAAGAAGAAGAAAAGAAAGTGCCATTGTTGTGCTTCACTGTGCTTGTGTACTGTGCTGTGCAGCTGGCAAACGAAAGAAAAGGTTTCCCCCAGCAGAAAACAGTATGTTGCTGGACTTGTGCCTGGTATCTGTCTGTGTAAGGTTTGGGGAGCTGGTGTGCCCCCTGGTGACCACAGTAGATTTGGAAATGTTAAAGAGTATTTTCAAAATGATCTTAGTTCTACTAAGTAGACATAGTAATTGTCATCCCTTGTTAAGGGTTTCCTATAGAGGATACAGTCTGTATACAGTGTTTTATGTTCCCACATATAGTACATCCTTTTCTTCCAAGTTAGAAGTAATCCTTCTAAAACACCTTTAACGACAAATTTTCTTTTGTCCACAACTTTGGCCCAGGTTTTACAATTTCTACATTTACTGAATTAATGTAGGCTTCTGTTTAGTTTATAATACTCTCTTTGAATATTGCAGACTATACTTTGGAATGTTTTAGAAAGTAAGAAACATAGGCATAAACATTTATAAAGAATTATCACTGTATATACTGTATAATTGGCACATTTATCTAAAGCAACTTACAAGTTTGGGATACATTGCAACTGAAGCACAAGCAGGTTAAACAACCTGCATAGGGATACCTAATGAGAACTGAACTGAGAGCCTTGAGATTTAAAGTCCAGTGCATTAGACACTGCACAATACTGGCTGACTCCACATAAAGACTTTACTTAATAACTAGACAGGAAGTGATCTATCAGGGTATTTTTTTTAACAAAGCATGAAAGAAAACCTATATAAAAGAACATATTCTCAAACCCTGATACTTCATTCAGAATCGAAGGGAAGAATCATATTAGACATCCTTAAAATGAATGCAACAATTCTATGTTAAGCCAAAAGCCCTACACTCAGCAGATGTGTCAGTGTAGCAGCTGACAGGTGCAGAACTTCAATATGCTTTAAACTTGAGAGTACATTTGGGCTGGCAAGAAGCTGAGGACAACAAAATCTAAAATAACATGCCTGATGTTTAGCTAAATCATAAATGAAATAATAATAATAAAAAAAAAATTACACGTGTTATTGGCTGGTGTATTAAGAAAGACTGACATGTTCCTGATACCCTGACAGTTTTAATTTATGACAGAATACTACCCTTGAGACACAAGACATGCATTATAATTAGGTTGTGACATCTGCCAGATACTAAACTTAGGTTATGTCTGCACTGTTTTCACTAATTATTTATAAGGAAATTCAAAAAAGAGGCCTATACTACTTTTCTTCAACAACTGCCCCTGCAAAACGTCTATGTTTGTGTTAACTACAGCATAGTTAATACGGACATTTTAATATAAGCACAAAAATCTGGAGGTGCACAGACAGCTCTGGTAATAGGTGCATCCCACTGGATTGACATCTTTTTCTCTGCACGTACAGCTTCATGTATACAGTAAGTATGAATTAGCTTTAAAGTGTATTCTACGGTTCATAACAAAAAAATGCAACAACTCTTTATTTTTGTAAAGTATATAGTATATGACAATACCTTGTAAAGGATTAGGAAGGTCTTGGCGGTGTGTTTGATGATAACATGAACAAGGACAATTCTTTAATGAACAATATACTGTAAATATTTAGGTTGAATAATAAGGTTCATTACTTTGTATGTGTACCTTTTGTCCTTTAATTATAATGTACCATTTCCTCCACTTCCATCTTGGAGCAACTCTTCATCCATTTATACTCTACCTTCCACTACACATGGCCAAAACGTCTTAGTGGATTTCTCCTTGGCTCAGCACCTACCAGCTCCCTATTGTCTTTCTCGTTTTCCTTGTTCCTCTCACTCCATGACAATCCACACATCCATCTGATCATCTTCATCTCTGTTATTTTGAGCTCTGTTTCATGTTATGCTTTCATAGGACATGTACAGTATAATTCCTATAGAGCATAGTACTCACACAGCTTTCATAAACCTTTAGAAGGCAGAACTGGGGACAGCTTCCACAAATTTGTCCGTGTACCCGACAACCTGGCTAACACTGCTGTGACTACAGCTCCATCTGCACTCAACATGTCAACTAAGTAGTAGAGCTTCCTTAATTTCTCTAAAGAATTCCATTGCAGATGTCAAAATTTACAGTTACTGTACAATACCCCTCCTGCTTTACATTTTTTCATCTTTTTCAGATTTTGCAACCTCTTCTTTCAAAAACATACAGCTTGGTCTTTATTTTTTTTCCCCTCACAATGAACATCATTATTCCATTCATTCTTGTCGTTCATGACGATTTCAGGTGCTCTTTAATTCCATTACTATCAATCAATTTTGTTCTTCGGCAATTTTCAAGCAATTCATACTTATTAGCTTTGTGATTCTGAACACATATCTCCATCATTGCTCATTCTGCAGCTCACTTGCAAATCTTTGTCTATTGGCTTCTTGCACCCTCACAACCACTTTTCTATTATTTCTCTTCTATATGGACTGTCATGTAACTTTCTGGTTTTGTCCTTATAGCACCTCCACTTTTCCACAAGTAACATCTCTATCTCAGCATTACACTGCCACGATTCCATTATACTTAGCAGCTCCTTTGTCCAATGGCAGACGAATTCTGCCATTTTCAAACTGACAAATTTTTATATTGCTTCCCACTTGCTGTGCACACCTATTCATTCTAAAACAATTTCCTCCTTCAACATCCAGGCCTTAAGCCTCAGGACAAATTACCTCTTACTTTTCTTCATACTTTTGATTT